>NC_133666.1:662663175-662963175 GCF_037893015.1 Macrotis lagotis
CCAAAGTCAAGTGAGGTCAGTCAGAACCCAGAGCAGGAACCATTTACTAAAGAAGAGGTGAATGACTGGTGAGGGCCCCAGAGGCCTTCAGAAGCTCTCTGAACTCAAAAAAAAGACTTTTCAAAAGCTTAGTCAGAACCCCAGCAAAAGACTTATTTCTCAGTATAGTAGGGGGGAAAAAAGGATAGAATTTTGAACTGACATTAAAGATAGCACCATGTTCCCCACAAGAGATTTTATCTTGCTCTAGGGCTACAGGAAACAACTGAATAAATGGGCAAATGATTGGACTGCAGTTTTGTTGGAATACTTCATAATAACTTGAATTTGTGTAATACTTTAAGTTTTGGGAAGCTCTTTCACAGTATAGTCTCATTATAGTCCTGTGAGGTAGAAATGATTATATATATATATATATATATTTATATATATATATATATATTAAATATATTGTATATTAAAATATATATATTTTAATATACTATATATATATATATATATATATATATGAACAGATGAGGAGACTCATGAAGTCCTCAGAATCATACAATTAGTAAGCATCTGAGGAGGAATTTGAACCCTGGCAGTTGTACAGTAGACTTCCCTGACTCCTCTAGGTTTGGGGTTCAATTTTCATCTCTGATACTTATTCTACCTGTGACCTTGGACAAATCACTTAACTTCCATGAGCCTGATTTTTCTCATGTGTAGAGTGAGGAGGGTTTATTAGATGGCCTTTGAGGCATCTTCCAGCTTTAGATCTATGAATCGCTGAGTGAGAGGACTTGAGATCAAATCTACCCTTTGACATGTGAGTCATTAACCTCCCTTAGACTCAAAGTTCATTGAGTATACAATGAAGAAGTTAGGATAGATGACCTCTAAGGTTGCTTCTGGATCAAGATTGGGCTGCTATTATCCAAATATTCTTGAGTCCAGCACTATCTATTACACCACCCTGTACTCTGAGCATAAGGACACTAAATAAATGGGGAATTTGTTAGTGTATTCTTAGATAGACCAGTCAAGTGCCTACTCAAAACTCAAATCAACTCACAAAAAGATGCAGAAGGAACCACCTTCTACAAGATATTGTTCCTAGTCCTTTCCTTTTCCCCAAAAGCTTCTTTTTTGGAATTGACTTCTATTGAAACATATCATATCATATGCCGCATTTCATATGATATGTAAAATGATGTGAAATGACATATGAAGTGATATACTATCTAATCTATCATATATAATGTAATATACACATCCCATCATGATCATATATATAATATTATATGTATACATACATAAAAGGACACATATAATATCTAAGTATATCTGTATTTACATGTTGTCTTCTTTGTTAAATTATGAGCTCCTTGATATTTTACCTTTCTTTGTATCTCTGGCTCTTTGCAAAATACCTGACCCACAGTGGTGTTTTTAATCCTTCATTCTTGAAGAAGACCTTAACATCAGAGAAGTGATGCTATGACAAGCACATGAACTGGATTTGAGTGAGAGGGATGCTGTGCTAAGTCAGCAGCCTCACCTTCTCCACCAGAGCCATCTGAGCGCAGGGGCCAGAGAGGAATCAGGACAATTGGAGATGGCCCTGGATGCCAGTCAGGATTCAGTGGCAAGGGTTTTAAGTAAGTGGCAAGTGTCTGAGCCTAGATTTGAGTTCCCATCCTCCTGACTCCAAGGCCAGTGCTTTACTTACTACATCACCTAGCTGCCCTAACCTGATCCATAATAGGTGGTTAATAAATATTTGTTGACTTTCTGTCCCTAGAGGAGTACCCAGCGTTTTTCATCAGATACTCATTCAGGTCATTTTATTTGATGTGTGGCATTATTTGAGAGGAGTTCCTGACTGTTTTGGCATTTCCCTTGTGAAAATTCCCTCAGCACCTGCCCAAGAGATGAGAACCTTAGAGTTCTACTTGAGGGCTCTGGACATTTAAGTGATTTTAAAGAGATGATAGCATAAAAGAAGCTGAAATCTGAATGTCAGTCTTCCTGACTCTCTATCATGCAGCCAGCTACTATTATTATTGTTAGAGCCAAAAAATGATCCCTTTCATGAGACCCTGCCCTAGCATGGGAATGGGGCCTGGAGTACAAGTTCCAAAAGAAGAAATAGACCTCGTCTCACTTTCACAATCTGATTTAGTGATTGATTGCATCAAAATCACAATAACCCCTTCCTCCATTCCGATATAGGGGTGGATCTTGTATCAGTAAGATTGAAACCTTTCCAGCTTTTTCAGGGGAGAGGACATTTTTCAGGACCCAGAAACAATAAGAGCTTGGTAGACTGCTGCACACATTACTGCCTAAACAGCAACTCCTACCCTTCCTTGCTTTGGCTCTGTCCATGATCTTGTATTATGTTGGACTAATTTAGCACCATTCTTTTCTTTGCTCTCTTATGTAGACACTTTTCTTCTGTCATGTTCTTGGAGCTCCTTGTTGGGAATTTGAGTAATGACACTAATAATGGCTGTACCTGTCACATTAACCCCTACTGCTGTGACAGTGCCAGGCTTTCCAGGAATTAATGCAAATTAGATTCTCTTTGCAAGGAAGGCCAAGAAGAGGGAATTAGCACATTTCAGGGGAAAGGTCATTCAGAGGAGTGTAAAACTCGGGGTTCTGTTTGGTCTTCCAGGAAGCAGAAATCTTGAACACGGCCATTCTCACTGGGAAGACAGTAGCCGTGCCTGTAAAGGTGGTTTCTGTTGAGGAGGATGGCACTGTGACAGATCTGCTGGAGTCTGTGGAGTGTAGATCATCAGATGAAGATGTAATTAAGGTAAGTTGATATTTCTCTGGTCCCTCTAGAGAACTATCGTCATGTCAACATCATTGTTCATTGAAAGGATGGGCTTTTAATTCCCATAGGATTCATTCCATACATTTTTTGGTGATACTGCCATTAAAACTCAGACATTGACTTTTAAGGCACAAAAATAAAACAACTGAAAGAAGGGGAAAAGCTTCTGTAGATAATGTAATCCTACTTGAACATGTGAGGAGTATTTTCTCTTTAAAAAAAGTACAATGATCTTCATTTTTCAATTTTAAACTCTATGTTGTATTTTTCTGGCTTGGCTATTTCAGGAGTCTTTATGTCATACATTAAAATAAAATCCAGGAGTTTTTACACAAACTCACAGTCACACTGACATATTGGGTATCCAGGGGTAAACTACTTTTCGCCTCAATATTCAAGGGTAGCCTTGAAAGACTGGATAGACAGTGGTTTTCTAATACCCAGAAACCCCTATGTTTGTTACTATAGTTATCAGGTAATATCATTTAATCATTCAGATTTAATTAGGTTTTTAAGAAATGGGAGTGATATTTACTGCAGTTATCATAATTGGTATAAACATTCCCCAAAAGTCTATGACACATTCTCCCACTAATACTTGCAGAAGGATGATGCTGATGATGATATTTATCCTTCATTTTTGAAGAAGACCATGACATCAAGAAGGTGATGCTGTGCCAAGCCCATGAATTGGATTTGAGTGAAGGGAATGCTGTGCTGAGTCACCAGCCTCACTTTCTCCTCCAGGGCCAATTGGATGTGAATCAGAATCCAGAATGACTGGAGATAGCCCTGGATGCAAGGCAATTAGGATTAAGTGACCTGCCCAAGGTCACCCAGCTAGTAGGTCTCAGTTTGAATTTGAATTCCCAACCTCCTGCCTCCAAGACCAGTGTTCTATCCACTGCACCATGTAGCTACCTGAGAAGAAAGTGAATTCAATATTGAAAAACTACATGTTGTAAAGGGGAAACTCACAGATCTTGGACATTATTTTGCTGGATGCCTCAAGATGTTCCTGTTAAATATCTTCCTTCTAAACTTTTTATAGAGCATTGAATCTGCTTTCCTTACCTTAGTCAGCCAGTTCTTGGATCCGGATGCATTCATTGCCATTAGCTGCTCCAAGGACACAGCTAGGATAGTTAAAGGAAAAATGGGAAGCTCCAACTCCTCTTTACTTCTGAAGTTCATAAAATTCTCCTTTGGTCAAGGGTGGGGAAGAAAAAGATGCACTTTTCTCCTCAAATAGTTTCTTCTCAGGAGTTTGGTTAAAATGCTCTTTTGGCTTGATACTCAATTGGATCCCCAATTACTTAAATCCTCCTCTTAATTCTATTGCCTTCCCTTTGATAATTTCTTCCTATTTATCTTGCAATAGATTGTTTTCTATATATTTGTTTGTATGTTGCATTTCCCCATAAGATTGTAAATTCTTTGGGGGGCAAGAACTGTCTTTTGCCTCTTTTTGTATCCTCAGTACTTAGCATAGTTCCTGATACATATATAGGAACTTAACAAATATTGATTAATTGATTACAACTAGTTCCCTGATATTATATTGGTCAGAGAGTATAGTCCAGTCTCTCAGCCAAACCAAACATACTTTCTCTCACTCCTAAGAAGTCTTAAGTTCTCAGTTCTCACCTAGTGAGCAATTGAGAGATACCTGATTTGAAAATGGATCTTTGGGGCAGCTAGGTGGCGCAGTGGCTAGAGCACTGGGGTCAGGAGTACCTGAGTTCAAATCTGTTCTCAGACATTTAATAATTACCTAGTGGTGTGGCCTTGGGCAAGCCACTTAACCCCATTGCCTCGCAAAAACTAAAAAAAAAAATTGGAAATGTATCTTTATCCCAACAGAAACAAAAATGGTACCCACAACATTAATCCCCCACCATATGACTCCACTGGCTTACCAGAGGCAGGGGTAGAGTAGTTAGAATGATAGGGCATTTGCAATCGTGTGAGATGTGATGTGAGATGGCAGCCTAGAAAACTTAGGAAATCTTTGGCTGCATTAAGCAAAACAATAAGGCGATGAGTGCCCTAGTGTAATTCACCATCTGTGCTCAATTGACAGTCACCATGACATTTCGGGATAAACAATGGTAAACTGGAGAGTAATCAAAGGCAGAAGACCATTGTGATGAATGAGCTCTAGTTCATGCCACATAAGAATTTGTTAAATGACATCAGGATGGTTAGCCTAAAGAAAACTTAGGGAGGAAATTATATTTATCTTTAAATATGAAAATGTCCAAAAAGGATTAGACTTGTTCTGTTTGACTCTTGAGGTACAATGAAAGCCATACAGGGATATTATGAAGAACCTGATGTTGGTTTGATATAAGAAAAAATGTTGCTAATAACTAAACTACCTGTAGATAAGGATGGAGCACAATGCAGAGGGTTCTGGTTCTGAAGTCAAGAAGACCCAAGTTCAAATACAACTTCAGACATTGGCTGAATGACCCTGAACAAGTCATTTAACCTTTATCTGCCTAAATTGCCTCACCTTTAAAATAGGATAATAATGGCATCTACCTCACAGTTTTGTTATAAGAATCAAATAAGGTAATATTTGGAAATAATAAATAGTTCTGTACCTGGCACATAGTAGGTAATTTTCAATCACTTGCTTTCTTCCTTTCTCCCTCCCTTCCTTCTCTTTCTCTCTACCTCCTCCCTTCTGTTCACTTTCCTTTTTTCCTCCTCTTTCCCTTTCTTTTTCTTCTATCTTCTTCCCTTCCCTTCCTTCCTCACTCCCTCTCCCTCCCTCCTTTCAATCTTTTTCCTTCCTTACCTCCTTCCCTATTTCTTTCTGCCACCCATCCTTCCTTCCTTCATTCCCTTGCTCCTTAACTCCTTCCTTTTTTCTTCTTTCATTTCTTTTCCTTCCTCTTCCCTCTTGCTTTCCTCCCTTCCTCCCTCCCTCCCTCTGTCTTTTTCCAATCTTTCATTCCTTCCTCTTCTTTCTTTCCTCCTTCCCTTTCTGCACTATTTTCTTCCTTCTTTCTTTCCTCCCTTCCTTCTCTTGCTCCCTATCTCCTTTGTTTTGTCTTCTTTCCTTCCCTTTTCCTTTCTTCTTTCCTCTCCCTTTTTCTTACCTTCCTTCTACCTTCCTCCTTTCCCTTCCTCCCTCTCTCCTTTCCTCCCCTTCTTCCTTTTGATTCTTTCCTCATTCCCTTCCCCTCCCTTCTTTCAATCTTTCTTTCCCCTTTCTCTATTTCCTTCCTTCCATCTTCCTTCCTTCCTTTTTTCTCTTGTTCCCTATTTCCTTCTTCTGTCCTCTTTCCTTCCATTTTTCCTTCCTTCTTTCCTTCCTCTCTCCCTTTTCTTTTCTCTCCTAACTTCCTCCCCTTTCTCCTTCACTCCTTCCCTCCCTTTCTTTATTCCCCTTCTTCCTTCTTTCCCTCCCTTCTATTTTTCCTTCCTCCTTTCTTTAGTTCCCTCCTCCCCTTCTATCCATGCTTCTTGCCTTGCTTCCTTCCTTCATTCTTTCTTTTTCCTTTCCTTCCTGCTATCCCAAAACATAATAGTCTATCTTTGGAGCAGTGATATTCATCCTCCTCAGAGGGTTATAGGAAAACTCTTGTATGGCTACTCACTGGAAATGCAGACATGATTCTTAGTCAGGTACAGGTTGGATTGGATGACCTCTGAACTCCCTCAACTCTAAGATTCTGGGAAGGTCCCTGTAAAATAGACTAGGATTATAATTGCCATAACTTCACCATGATTTTTTTTATCTCAAAGCATTCTCTAAAGATCAGGATCATGGAAGCTCATTATATAGTAAGCATCAAAATACTGTTTAGAAGGTTGGTTTTGGGTTAGTAAGCATTAGGTTCTGGAATAACTAACTGTATGATCCTGAACAAGTCATCTAACCTCTCTGAATCTGTTTGCTCAATGTAAAATAAGTCACAATCAATGGCTTCTAAAGTCATTTCCTCCTCCAAGTCTCTTCCTCAGATCTCAGGAATCAGGTAAGCCTCTATAATCTTACATTGCAAATGATGAGATAGTTTCCACCCCCCAAAATAAATAAATCTAGGACCCCTTCCCTCTACCCCACCAAAAACAATTATTTACACCTCTGCTTTACAATTCAAATCAACTTAACAAGGAATCTTTTTTCCCATGTTTTACCAACCCACAGAATTCTATGCAAGCCAGGGATGCCGACTGAGGACTTTCTCTGGTCCTTCATAAAAATACATTTATTCTTCCTCCCAGTCACTTTTTCTCCTCTTGTGGAATCACATGTAAAAATAATACAAAATAAAGCAGTGCTGTGAATATATTGAGGAAGTCCTTTATGAAGAGACTATAATAATCTTTATGCAGCTAAAAGCCAATAGGTTGATGGAGGGAGCACCACCTTCTCTGAAAGACTGAATGAGGTGGTGAATCCTGTCCAACCTCAGTCTCTAAAAGAGGTTTCTAACAAGTGCTGGATATCTGTAAGATGAGCCCTGGAAAATGAGATCCTGTTTCTTTTTCCTGCTCTTCCTGCAGGTCTCTTTCCAGCTTCAGAAGTGGGTAATTCTAATTCCAAGTCTTCAGAATACAGTTGTCATGCCCACACCATGTCCTCATTTAACTGAGAGTCAGCAGAGAATAGGAGAACGAAGACTAAATGGAGTGAAGGGAGGGTCAAGGGAGTTATAATCTATGATCTGTGATCTCCTGTTGTGATGGAAAAGCATAATCTCAGTCATGGAACCTGAGTTCGAATCCCAGCGCTATAGTTACAATCCAAACCCAGTAAACATTTATTAATCACCTACTATATACTAGGGACTGTGCAAACTCTAGAGATATAATGAATACAAAGGAAGATAGTCCCTGACTTCAGGGAGTTTATAATCTAAATGTAAAAATAAATAAAATACAAAAGGAGCTAAGTGGGGTAACTAGGTGGTACAGTGGATGGAGCACAACCCAGGAGTCAGGAGGACTTGAGTTCAAATTCAACCTCAGACACTGAATAATGACTTAGTTGTGTAATCTTGGTCAGGTCACTTAGCCCCATTACTTTGTAAAAACTAAAAACAAACAAAAAAAATTAAAAGAGATAGGAAAGTCGGGGAAGGGGAGTGAGAATGGGATAGGTAACCTCAGGTAGCTCAAGGAATGTTAGGTGGAAGTGGGAGTAGCCTTATTTTGCTTGGCCCAAGGGAGTAGAACTAGGAGCAATGGGTATAAGCTACAGCGAGGGAAATTTGGTTTGATGGACTGTTTAAAGAGGTAATGAGTTTCCCCTCCTTAGATATCTTCAATTAGAAAACAAATAACTCCTTTCCAGGTATGTTCCAATGGGAATCCATTTCATATAGCTTGGATCTGAGGTAGCCCCAAGATCCCTTTCAACTCTTAAATTACCTTCTCTAAAGGTAAGAGAAACAGAGAAAAAGGATTATTTTAGTTGCCCAGATTGTAGCTATATTGCCTGGGAAGTGCCAATTGGCTTCAAAGAAAAGTACTTGCATATCCAACCTTATTTCATGGAAAACAGGTGTCATCACTAGTTATCTTTAGGGCCTGGCAACTATATTATAAACTCAAGTAATTGAAGAATCTGGAATTTCTTTGATGTGGAAATTCCCCTGCTAGGAGGTGCAGGTTCTCAATAATTTTAAGAGCTGTGTGACTGGAAAAAAGAACTTAACAGACATGTCTAGGGTAACACAGCTACGAAGGATCTGAGGCTGGATCTAAACTCAGGTGTTCTGGATCCCAAATCCTGTATACACTATCCACTACCCCAGCTTGCTACTAATAAGAGCTACTTATAGCAAAGCACTCTACAAATATTAACTCTTTTTTTCTCCCCACAACCTTAGGAGGTAAGTGTTTTATTATTCCAGTTTTACACTTGAGGAAACTGAGCCAGACAGAAGTGAAATAATTTTCCAAGGATCACACAGTTGAAATATCTGAGGCCATGTTTGAACTGAGGTCTTCCTACTCCAGCTCCAGGCCTCTCTCCACTGGACCTAACAATAATAGGCATTAAATTTATCACTTGGACCCATGTTCTTTTTTTTCTTTGAGTCTTTCTAGGGAGATAGTTCCATGTCATTTTCTTCTTCTCAATTTGGGTTTTTAATCCCCTGTCACCAAAGGAATTTCTTATGACCAGGTTTTTATTCTTGCTATTGCTGTTTGCTCATTTTAGCAACTAATTTCTTGACATTCAATTTTTATGTTAGAATTGAACTCTAGTGGTAGCTGGGAGTGCAGTGGATAGAGCACTGAACCTGAATCAGGAGGACCTGAGTTCAAATCCAGACTCAGACATTTAATATTTACTTAGCTGTGTGACCTTGGGCAAATCCCTTTAATCCTATTGCTTTGCCAAAAAAAAAATAGAATTGAACTCTGCTCACCCCTTTGACAGAGGGAGTAAATAGCTTAAGTTTGGGGGTTTTATGTCCTCCTATTTCACATCTAGGTCTGTGGGCATATAGATTTTCAGTTTTCAAGGTGGTGGATTATATTACTGAAATCATTTGAAATAAGACCTCAAAGGGAGGAGTGTGATTGAGTCAAATTGTGAAGGGATTTAAATGTTTAGAATAAAGAGGTTTCACTCTAGCCTAATGGCAATAGGTAGCCACTGAAGGTTTTTGATTAACAGAGGGATATAGCTTAAGCTAGGTTCTAGAAATATCAGTTTGCCATCTGCATGGAGGATGGGTTGGAGAAATGAAAGAGTGAAAGTAGGAAAACAAATGAAGAGACTATTTCATTAGACCAAGAATATGGTATTGCAATATAAGATGAACACCTCATATCAAATTTTATTTTTTTTCAAACTCCATCTATGTTCTGAGACAGTGAAAGGGTATATGCTGTGTATTATATGCAGAAGGCCTATAATTGGCAAGCACTATGATATTCTTCTTTTAAGCACAGGGCTTAGATGTTAGCATTTTGCTTGAGAATTTGGGGGCAAGCCTTCCATTGGCACTAATATGGGTCACACAGCTACGGTACTTTACATTTCATTGAAAGCATTTCTAAGCATTAATGTACCTGCTGTGATTCAGACCTCACTTTATATCAGGAAATCTCATTAATGAAGATAGAGGTAGGTAATTAGTACCCAGCCTGGAACTTGTTCCTATTATGATATTCCATGTTCTTTGATAATTTGAAGTTGAAATTAATAAGGAAAAAAGAATGCCAAAAATGTATCAGTACATAAGGGGCTAAAGGTTAGGCATGGGGCAGAGACTGGACATGGAACCAGAGCTCCTAGCTTGTAATTCCAATGCTTCCACTCACTACCTTTGAGACCTTAGAAGAGTTATTTTAGACAGCAAGATGGCACAGTAGATAGAGTACTGGACCTGGAGTCAGAAAGTCCTGCATTCAAAGCTAGTCTTGGTTGTTTACTAGCTATATAATCCACAGCAAGTCACATAAGCTCTGTCTGCCTCAGTTTCTTCAACTCTAAAGTAGGAATATTAAGAGCCCTAGCCCTTAGGGTTTTTGATGGCCTGACAGAATGTTGGATCAGGAGTCAGGAAAACTCATCTTCCCAAGTTCAAATCTAGCCTCAAATACTTCCTCCGTAGCTAGCTGGGTGACCCTGGATAAGTCCCTTAACCCTAGTTGCCTCAGTTTCCTTATATGCAAAATGAGATGGAGAAGGAAATCACAGACCACTCTAGTATTTTTGCCAAGAAAACTGTTCATGGGGTCATGAAGAGTAGGAGAGAACCGAAAAATGACTGAACAATAGCAACATAGGGTTGTATACAATCTGAAACTGGCTTCATATAGTGCTTCGCACATACTTAGTGATTAATAAATGTTTGTTCCCTTTATCCCAACTTTGAACCTCAGTTTTCCCATTTTATAAATGAAGGGATTGTACTGGGTAAAATTATGAGAGGCAGCATGGTACAGTGAAAAGAATGATTGACTCAGAGTCAAGGGCCCTGGGTTCAAATTCAGCCCTACCACTGACTATTTGTATTACTTCAGGCATCTCCCTTTTACCTCTATAGAGCTTATTTTCTGTCTGTAAAATGAGAGCTTCGGGAGAAGTTTCTCTGGGATCCCCTGAAATACCAAGCCCATGATCTTATTATGATTAAGATCAGGCTATTCCCAACTCTGAGCCCAAAGGGAAGTCTTTATTCTCCATCACCTCTTATACCAGTTACACAAAGACTGCGCGTGTCTGTGGAGACCCTTCCTTTGGGCCTGCTGTGCTTATGACAGAAGCTGAGCTAAAGCATCCTCCCTTATCACTCCCCTCCTGATCCCCACCACTTTGAAGAAAATTTTGCTAATAAGAGAGAGAAAGGAGGTGCAGTAACTGAACCTGAGGGTCAAACATAGAGATGGAAAGAAAGTTTTCAAGACCCTGACTTGTTTCTTCCTGCAAAAATTGGTAAGAGACACAGATAGAGAGATGAGAAGGAAAGAAAGACAGCCAAGGAAGGGAGACAGACATAAGGGAAGAGAAGAGGGAGAAGGAGACAAAGAAACAGAAACATAGAGGAAATAGAGAAAGAAAGAGAGGGAGGGAGGGAGGGATGAGGAAAAAGAGAGAAGGAAGACAAGAACATAGAGAGATGAGTGGAAAGAGGGGAGAGAGAGAGAGAGAGAGAGAGAGAGAGAGAGAGAGAGAGAGAGAGAGAGAATCCCTAAATACCCAAAGGTTCTTCATCCTCAGCCTTCCAAATGAATGAACATCCGAGCTCATAAAAATCCACCACCATGAAAGCTACACAGAAACAAATGCTTTAGCCGTAAACCGTCCACCAGGACCACAGCCAAATCAGTTCAACATGAATGATTGGAAGCCTGGCTGAGTTTATTATTAAAGCATCCACTATGACTAGAACATAATATGTCAGCTTTGAATAAAGAGTACAGGGACACCCCTTATTGGTTGAGGAAATGGGGCTATAAGTTGAAAAATCTGCTTTTATTGGGTGACAAGACACATACAGATCCAAAAATACCATTAGATATTTACAAACTGGACTGCCTCTAAAAGATCTTCTCTTCACAAACCTAGCCCTTCCCAATATTCCTGGGGGATGGAGCCAGACTTAGCCAGGTACCCCACAGAGACACAAAAACCCACTCCCCCAACTACCTACTAATGGTTCAACCTACCAGGATCAGTCAGCCAACCAGTTGGCAGGAACCTTTTCCTGGAATCTACATATTCACCCTTCCAACACCCAGGAGACATTGTGTGTGTGTGTGTGTGTGTGTGTGTGTGTGTGTGTGTGTGTGTGTGTGTGTGTGTGTCTGATCTTACTAACCCTGCAAGCAAGCAAATGTCCCCAAAGGGACCAGGTTTGAAGGCAGTCTAATTCTCCAAAAAGAATGAAGAGTTACTCTTTTTCCTCCCTAAACACCCTGGATAAACACCTTCCCCCCTCAAAGGCATAATTCCTCTGGTAAGGTAGCTCTCTGCCCCCACTTACATTCCCAATTACAGTGCTAACTATGGGGGGTGGCACAAAAGTTGAATCCTAAAATAAATTGACACATACCCCATTGTGAGATATCTGGATGCAATTCCTCCATAAATTACACCCTAAAATCCTCAAAATTAATGCACCTTCCAAAGGGATTTTACTTAACATCAGGGAGAAGCTTGTGCACAAGGAAAACCTTCTTTCCTAAAGCAGTTTTTAAAAGTCCAAACCATGCTAAGTATAGCAAATAGGTTTAAAGTCACATCAAGTCCCAATTACTTTAATGTATGACACCTTTCATTTTTCAGTTGAAGTAGGAAAGCAGTTCATTTCAAAATTATGTAGGGTACATAAGGCTCTCGAAAGCACCTTGTTGGAAAACTGGTGATGGTTTCATTTTCAGTAATGGCAAGAAAACATGACTCTGCAGGAAAGGGAAGAGATGTGGTAGCTGGAAGAAGCCCAGATGGGGTTGGTAATAGGACTTTTAGTGGGTAATGTAAAGTTTTAGAAGGACATTATAGGTATTCCTTTAAGACATTCGGAGTATGTAGTGATAAAAAGAGGAAATATTTACTTTACATAACTCGTTGTTAAATGACAAGTTGGCTGAGGTTTAGCAAAGAAATCAGACTGTTACTGAGCATGGAGCGGCATAGGAGGAAATGAGGCAAGAAACAGGGACCCAAAAGTATCGACCGGAACAATGTGGTTCATTAAAGGCTAGATATTTTCAGTGCAACCCATATCCCAATACCACACACTCTGAACTCAGTTAGAATAGGTACAATCTCAGAGGCCAGCCAAAGAAATCATATCTATTCTCAACTGGGAAAATGTTTAACAAATGCTCTCCTGGAAAACCAGGCAGATAGGTGGCAAAGTGGATAGAGTACCACACCTAGAGCTAGGAAGTCTTATCAAATTTGGCCTTCTACTGAAATAACTGTATGATCCTGGTCAAGTCATATAATCCTGTTTGCCTCTGTTTCTTCATTTGTGAAATGAACTGGAGAAGGAAATGGAAAACCATTCTAAGGATCTCTGCCAAGAAAACCACAAATGGAGTCAGTCACAAATAGTAGGACTCTATTGAAATGACTAAATAACTACAGGAGGGAAATGTAGATACGACACATTTTAAAGTATGATCTGCATCATTAAGACTTTCTGAAGTCTAGACAATTAACAAAACAATGGAACAAATCTCAGTTTATAATATTTACCAATTTCTGATGTGTAAATGCTCAGAATGAAAGTTTATTTCTTTTTTTAATGCAATTTTAGTTTTTTCCAATTACGTGCAAATAGTTTTCAGCATTCACTGTTTTAAACTTTTGAATTCCACATTTTACTACCTCCCTCTTTTCCCTCCCCCCTCCGATGACAGTGAGTAATCTGATAAAGATTATACATGTACATTCATGTATAATATATTTCCATGTTAGTCATGTTCACAATGAAAATTTAACCATCGGCTCCCAAACCTGTTTAATTTGGTTCTAGCACCTCCCTGCCCCCATCATATGCTCTGACAAATCTCAGATCATAGCTTTAGCTTGGGTTTTCTTTCACAGGTATGGATCAAAGAGTTCCCAGCATCCATATTGACACTCATGGTAACAGCCTTTATATTATTTTTAGGATATAAGCTTTGTTCTACTTCAAAGAATTACAAAACTACATAAAATGACATGTCTATAAGCAATCATTATAATTATTCTTTCTTCTCCCTTGGTTCCCCCCTTTCTCGCATTACCCTGTGATTTAGGTTCCATACTAAGTTTCAGCTGTGACCATGGTGATTTTCAATGTTGAAGGTAGTTCTGACACCAAGATTTCCATGTACCCATTCAAATCACACACACACACACACACACACACACACACACACAGAGACCAAAATAGGAAAAATTACATAACTATGCTGGATATGAGAGATGCAAAGTCAAAAATGGAAACAATTGGTCCTCAAGGGACATATATTCTGCTCTTTACACTATGCTCCCCAGTTGTGACTTCAGTCAAGAATCTGTGGCCTCCTTCACTTGAGTAAGGACCCTTCCACCTCCTTTTTTTCTTACCTAGTGTGCAACTCATCACATTTCCTCATTATCAAACCAAAGATGATTTTACAAGAGAAAAAAATGGTTAGAAAAACAGCATGAAGCCAGAGAGCATGTTCAGTCCTGGAAGCTAACAGACAGATAATTGCCAGGCATTTGGGAGGTTCCGGGTAACTGCAAACAGCCTCAGATACCAGATCAAAGTTGCATCCTCTTCGGGAAGACTCTGCCTGAGGCTGACAGAGCACTGGCTTCATGCTCTAATAGCACAGAATAGACCAAACTTAGCAGAACCGACTTGTCTAGGCCTGAGAAGTATTAATGGGAACCTTTCTATCTGGCACTGGCTGGATGATTGTTATAGGAGTGCCTCAAATAAACCTCTAATTTCTTGGATCCAATCAGCCTGACAAGCCTGCCCCCCCAAAAAAAAATCCCCACTAAAATTGTATAAGTAGTTTCATTGTTTTTCTTTAGGACAAATCTACATGAAAGATTGCCTCTTGATAAGACAGGTAGGGAACAATTTCAGCATCTCTAATATACATACATGTCCACATTGACTTTCTTCAACGTTTTCAACCTTTTTGTGGTAGGGAGAATTGAAATGACAATCATTTAGGGCTTTAATTATTTTTATGTGCAAAAAATTTGAGAATTTTAATGAATTATACTCTCAACTGAGGTGCAATGGATAGATTGCAGGGCCTGGAATGAGGAGGACTCATCTTTGTGAATTCGAATATGATCTTAGGCACTTTACTGACTGTGTGACCTTGAGCAAGTTACTTAAATCAGTTTACCTCAGTTTCCATATCTGTCACATGAGTTGGAAAAGGAAATTGTAAACTACTCCAATTACTTTTCCAAGAAAAGCTCAAATGAGGTCACAAAGAGTTGAACACAACTGAAAAACAACTCATAATCTCAGTAGTAGTCAACAGTTAGAATGTATTATCTGAGAGTAGGGTGGATGGAGCACCAACCTTGGAGTCAGGAGAATTGGAATTCGAATCTGTCCTCAGGCACTTGACTGTTACTAGCTGTGTGACCTCCGGCAAGTCACTTAACCCTGATTGCCTCACATCCAGGGCCATCTCCAGTCATCCTAACTCAAATTTGGCCACTGAATCCAGATGACTCTGGAGGGAAAAGTGAGGCTGGTGACTTAGTACAACATCCCCTCACTCAAATCCAGTTCATGTGCTGATTATGGCATCACTCCCCCGACCCTGACCCCCCGACCCGAGGTTGTGGTCTTCTTCAAAAAAGGAAGGACAAACAATTTAATCTCTGAGAGTAGGACTTGGGTCAATCTTTGTATTTGTTCCCTAGAACCTAGCACAGTTCACAATCCCAAAATAAGCACTTCATAAAGGTTTATGGTTGGATTAGTGGTAGATAGTGTGTGTATATGTTCACACACAAATGTATATACATTTGTATATTGTCCACACATGCATGCATATTTGTGTCCATATGTATTATGTGTATTGTAGATATATACATCATTATTTCCTTGATAAAAATCTAATCTTCTTGAGAACAATGGTTGGTTCATTTTTTTGTATGCTTCCCCAGAAAGTGATTGGCACAGTTGACAGTGAATAGATATTGATTGATTGATTGATTGATTTATTAATATAATAGCCAAGAAAAGTAAAATGGACCATGGGCTGCATTAAGAAAGAAAACATTTCTCAAAATAATGAAATGATAGTCCCATCATGCCATGTAAAGAATGAACTGGAATAGGAGGAGAGGGATATAGGAAAACGTTGAAAATTGTGCCCATAGCTCAGGCTAGTAGCAATAAGATGCAATACTAAGATAAAAAAATGGAAAGGAGGAAAGACAAATGGGATTAATGAAGAAGTAGTATCAAAATTTGGTGAGGGTTTGGATATTAGATTGGATGACTGTTAGCCTTTGTTCTTGTAGAGGACCAAAATGGCATCACCATCTTAGAATCAAGCCATAGTGTATCTGATTGTGGCTGATCAGACCAATATGATATAGACATATGCCTGAAGAGCATACTGTTCATACCCTTTGACCCAGCAATTCCAATTCTAGGTGTATATCCAGAATGCGTTACCACATGTTGGGGCCAAATAGTCCATTTGAACATTTGGGGTGGATTCTCTAAATTTATTCATCTCATATTTCTTTTGAGCTAACTTCAGTTCTGCTTTGCTCATTGAGCACAATACCTTCTTTGATGTGGGAATTCCGTGCTACTTTTACCAGTGTCAGACAGTGGTATGACATGGGAGATGGTGGATATTGGAAATAGGGAAAAGGAAGAATTCAATATGCACCAAGCTTTTGAAAATGGGGAGATAGAATGAAAGCTGGTTCTAGAGAAAGAAAATATGAAGTCATAAAGAAGATCATGTTTAAGAGGAAAGAGAGCAAGCCTGGTTTGGAGCACAATGAGTTTAAGAAATTAGTGGGAAAATCCAGGTGATGATCTCCTGTGGACAGTTGGGTTTGGAGCTCAGAAAGGAGGTGAAAACTAGAGATTCATATTTGTGAGCTTGCTTCTAGAAAGAAAGCTTTAATGATGCATTGCTGGTGGAGTTGCGAGCATATCCAACCTTTCTGGAGAGCAATATGGAACTATGCCCAAAGAGCATACTGTTCATACCCTTTGACCCAGCAATTCCAATTCTAGGTCTGGTCTATATCCAGAAGAAATTATAAAAAAATGGGAAAAGTCCTACATGTTCCAAAATATTCATAGTAGCTCTTTTTGTAGTGGCAAAGAATTGGACATTGAGGGAATGCCCATCCATTGGGGAATGGCTAAACAAGTTAGGGTATATGGATACTATGGAACACTATTGTTCTATAAGAAACCATAAATGGTCATACTCTAGAGAAGCATGAAATGACTTATGGGATCTGATGCCGAGTGAAGGGAGTAGAACCAAGGAAACAAAGTACACATCAACAACAACATTATGAGATGAATAATCTTGATGGAAGCAGATCCTCTTGGCAGGCCAGATAGCTAGGACAACTGTATCTGGCTGGTTACGGACTATATTATCCCTAAATAGAGGAAGAAAAACAAAATAAAACAAAACACAGGAAAAAAACCCAACCCTTCTGAATCTGATGAATGCTTTATAAAATTATCTCTTATGTATCTCTTTCCCTTAATCCTAATTCCTTATGCCAAAAATTACTAATTTGTAAACATGTTTAACAAAATGTGAATGTAAAATGCTAACCTGACTCCCATGCTTAGGGGAGGAGGTGGGAAGGAAGGGTGAAGGAAATTTTGGAGCATGGAAATATGCATGCTCATATAGATGAAAATAAATATTTTTTTTAAAAAATAGAACTTTGAGAGTGGAATGGAAGGGAGAATAGAGGAGAGGAAAAAGGTGAAAGGGAAGGAGGAGAAGGGAGTAAACTAGAAGAGGGGAGATGAAGGGAAAAGAAGAGAAGAGAGGGGGAAAGGAAGGGGGAGAAGAGAAAAAACAAGGTGGAGGAATTAGAAGAAGAAAGGGAAGAAGGGAAAGAGAAGAGAAAGGAGATAGGGATAATGATGGGGAGAAAGGAAAAAATAAAGAATAGAGGAGGTAGTAAAAATAACAAAGTAATAGGAGGAAAAGAAGAAGAGATGGGAAAGGGAAAAAAGGAAGAGATAAATTCAAGATAAAGCAGATGTAGATGGGAGCAATCTATATAAAGGAGAAGAGATGAAGACAAAGGGCAAAATATGACTCACTCCAAGAGTCTTATTTCCTCTTCTGGCACTAGTTTCTAAGACAGCCCCTTCATCATTAGTGTGAGTAGATTTGGACCCTATCATCCCCTTTAGCAGGGTCCCCCAGGCCAAAGCAAAACTCATTGATCTTCTCCCTTCCTTCCCATCACAGAACAAAGAGCTAACCTTCATTAAGAAAGCTCTGTTTTTAACTGCTTCAATGGGTGTTCCTCCATCATCATTATCAGCTTAACTGTGCTTCCCCATTTATCATGATCCAGAGAGGAAGACAGAGAATTTCTTTCCCCTAGTTCTCTAGAGGCAGGGTCAGAATTTCTTCAGATTGGGATCTTTTATTATAGCCTCCAGCAGCTCTTGTTTCTTGGGTGCCATTGACAGTAGGCACACATTAGAAAAAGTCTGCCATTTCCTCTGCTCCCAAGATATCTAATCTAATAAATATGAAAATTAAGCAGGTTTCTTTGTGAGCAGTGTGCTGTAGAAAGATCCATCAAATTAGACTTGAGGTAATCTTATGAATTTATGTCTCTTCATTGCTGAGTACTATTTGCTAGAGGGGCTGAACTGTTGCAGAGACATAGGCATCCCCTTCTATCATTTTGTCCTCAAAGTGATTCACAGGTCCCCAGAGCTGGAGGCATCCCCCAAGGCCAGCTAGTCCATCCCAAACCTGAAGAATTATCCCTCTCTGGTCATCTAGCCTCTGCCTAAAGACCTCCAATGAGGGGAACCTCCCTATCCCCAGAGGCAGCCTATGTCACACTGAGCTAGCTTCAAGTGTTGGGAAATTTACCTTTCTGTTAAGCTTGGATCTAATGCTCTGAAACTTGCAGCCATGGCTTTTATTTCTGAACACTTGGACTAAACTCATCAAGGCCATTCTCTCTTTCTCAGTTGTACTTGCTGACTGTGGTCATTTTTCTTAGCAAGTCTCCTCTTCTCTAGGTTAAATGTCCCCATTTCTCTCAAGCAATCTTTTTCTGGTATAATGTTGACACCCCTCCAGTTGCCTTTCTCCACATTCCCTCAACTATAACAACCTCTCTTCCCCCTGCATGGTCATTTCAATGACTGAGTTTCTTAGGACCAGACACAAGTGAGGGGATGATGGCCTTGTGAAATTGCTATTCTCCTGTCCACATTGATGCCACTCTTAGTCACTAAAGAAAGCTATAGCATCATAGGATCATAGATTTACAACTTGGAGGAAGATCCAATCCAAATATCTTATTTTAAAATGAGGACAATGAAGCCCAGGAAGCAAACTAAACTGTCTTATACAACATCATACAAGTTTTATGTGTCCAATCAAGAACTGAAGCTGTGTCCTTTGGATCCAAATTCAGATCTCTTCCCACTGTTTAGGCAAATGATCAATAATTTTCACCAGACTTCTATGCTGATGAAACAGGGGATTTTTTGCAGTAACATGTTTTTCTAGGAAACTTTGAGATTTCTAAATCATTCTACTACTACCAGCCCCATGAAATAAGTAAGAGAAACATTTTAATCCTAATTTAAAAGTGAAGGAATCTAGGTTCAAAGATACATGCAACGCTATGTGCCGGTGTCAGAGCCAGGATCTGGACCAATCAAAATCCAGTATTCTTTCCACTACATGATGGCTCTCTCTAGTGATTTTTGAGCTATGTCCTCAAAAGTCTCAAATAAATGAGTCTTATTGTATAGCAAGTACTCAAGAAATAACTGATTGTCTGATTTCAAACACAATTCTTCAACTTTGGAGAAAATATGTTTGATTCTCCTTTTTTTAAACTTGGACCCAAAGGGTTAAAACCAGTGTTCTTCCCATGGAAGAACCTAGAGGCATGACATCATTGAGGTCTTTATATTTAGGGACACATTGTGAAATGGATTTATGGGGGGACAGAGGCATGGAGGGATTCTTAGAAATGTTAGCCTTGGGGCAGCTAGGTGGTACAGTTATCACTAATGCTGGGGTCAGAAGGACCTGAGTTCAAATTCTGTCTCATACATTTAATACTTACCTAGCTGTGTAACCTTAGGCAAGTCACTTAACCCCACTGCCATGCCAAAAAATAATGAAGAACCATTTACCTTTATAACTTAAACAATTGGAATGTGTAACAATCAATTTAGTTCAAAAGCATTTATGAAATGTTGATGACTTTGTGCTAAGGGTTAGGGAATACAAAGCTAAAAGCAAAACATTCCTTGCCTTCAAAGATCTTATATTAAACTAGTTAACTAAAACAGCTGCCAAAATCATGCCAGATTTGAAATCAGAAGATCTGGATTCAAATCCCAGCTTTACCATTAACTACTGTGTGACTTTGGGCAAGCCATTTCATCTCTCTGGAACACTGTTTATCTGTGAAAATGAGTGGATTGAACTAAATAACCTGTGAGATCCTTTGGATCTTTAAATTTTTGAACTTATAAAAAGAGATAAGCAAGTATACAGGGCAGGTATGTGACATGATGGATGCCACATCTGAGTCAAGTCTCTGACCTCTTTCTTTCCGCCTCTTTATATCTCTTTCATTCTGCCTCTGTCTCTCTCTCTCTGTATCTCTTTGACTCTATCTCTGTCTCTCTGTTTCTGTCTCCTCCTCTCTCTTTCTCTGATGCTTCACCCCTCACCCCATCTCTATATCAATTTCTGCCTCTTTCTGCCTCACTTACTAACTGAATTAATAAATCCCCTCTCCACTTCCCTCCCTTTCTCCTTTTTCTCTTTCCCCCATCCTCTTTGTCTCTGACTTTTTGTCTCTCTTTACGTTTAAAGTTTAAAATTCAGTCTCAGACACTTACTAGCTGGGTGACCCTGGGTTACTTCATCCTACTTGCCTCAGTTTCCTCATCTGTAAAATGAACGGAAGAAGGAAATGGCAAACAACTCCAGTATCTTTGCTGAGAAAACCCGAATGAGATCACAAAGATATAGGTGTGACTGTAATAATTCAATAAAAAGTAGAGATACAAAAAAGCATGTTAAGTAATTCTAAACATTTTGAAAAGGAAGACAACTTTGGGGTCAGGAAAGGTCTTAAAAAGGAAGTGGAAAGTGAGAGAAACATTAAAGGTAAATCAGGATATTGAGGAAGAGAACATTGGAAGTTCAGGAGCTGAAACCTGTTACTGTTGTTAATTCTTCATTCTTTCCAAGGACTTAGGATATCATAATTTAAGAATGAATTAGATTTACATGATGTAGAGCTGTACAATTATCAGTCCCTCTTCTCCAGAGTCATTGAAGGCCAGTGGCAAGACAAAAGTCAAGTTGACTAATGATGGCCCAGGATGCAATGGGGGACCTCCTTAATAGCTGTACAAAGGCAAGGGAATGGGAGCTAACATGCAGCTAGTGGTAAGCTGAGAGTGAGCCAGAACCTGAGAACTGGACAGAGACAGTGAGGCAGAAAGAGGCAGAGATTGATATAGAAAGGGCTGGGGAGAGAGAGAGAGAGAGAGAGAGAGAGAGAGAGAGAGAGAGAGAGAGAGAGAGAGAGAGAGAGAGAGAGGAGAAGATGGAAACAGACAGAGATAGAGTCAGAGAGACACAGAGACAGAGAAAGATATGAGGCAGAAAAAAGATGTCAGAGATAAATGGGGGTAGGGGTACAAAGAGACAGACAGAGAGAGAGAGAGGAAGATAGATATGGAGCAGGGCTGGAAAGAGATAGACAAAGAGGAAAAGAGAATAGGAGAGAGAGAAGTAAAGAAATAAGGAGGGAGAAAAAGAGAGGGAAAGAGACAGAAAGACAGACAAAGAGGATGGGAGAAAGAGAGAGATAGAAGAAAGAGAGAGGAGCAGAGAAGGGGGGGATTTATTAAGTAATTAATTTCTGTCAGACATTTCATACTTGAAAGAGAATCAAATGAAATAGGACCAGATTATGTAAGGTCTTAAATTCCATTCTGAATGTTTTATATTTTCTCTTCAAGGTAATAGGGAGCCATTGAAAGCCTTGGAATGAGAACTGTCTCTTCTGGCTGAGTTTATGAGTCAGGAAATTTTGTGCACCAAGAGAGAAGGACTTTCCATTAGACATCCTTGCATTTATCTGTCTGGAATGCTAGACTGTCTTATGCCCAAACTGAGCTTCTTGTGATGAAATAAATGCATCCACTGCTCAGTGTTTTTCTTTTAACAGCTCAAGCTTGATCAGTGACTGAAAAACATGTCCCAGGGTACTGTGGTGGACTCTGAAGCTAATAAGAGGCTCCCTCCCTCACATGTAGGATGCTCAGAACCTGATCTGTCACTTTCCCATCACCCTTCAGCAAAGTTGATTACTGGTGGTTTCTGCTATGCCAGGAAGGCCTCCACATAACAAAGCCCAAGGGTTCAGGATGCACAATTGAATGTTGTGATATATGATTAGCAAGCACAGACACACACACACACACATACACACACACACACACACACACACAGACACACCTGTCCTCTTGAAAGAAAAGCAATTCAAATGTTATTAAAAACTGGAGATAAGATAGGGTGAATGACAGATTAGCCAAAAAGAGTCTTCTACTTTAAGGAACAAGAAGTATGAATTTTATTTAGTTGTTTTGTGTGTAGGGACTGGAACTCACTTATTACCCCCTAGGACCTTGGATAAGTCACTTATCATCCATGGACCTCAGTTTTCTCAATTTTAAAATAAGCAAGTTGGACTCACTAATATCCCTTATATCTCTAAATCTATGTGGTAGCTAGGTGGTATCATAGTGGACAAGGTACCCAACCTGAGGAGATCCAGAAGACTAATCTTAGTGAATTCAAATGTGACTTCAAACACTTACTAGCTATATAACCCTGTATAACTACTGAGGTCATTTTTTTTTCAAACTAAACTGCCTAGCATTCCCAATATCACTACAGAATGCTAGATGTGCACTTGCCAAAAAGACAGGGCAATCACTCACATGGGGGTCAGAAGAAGCAATACCAGGACACCCCAAAGGTCTCTCTTAAAAACTTTGGAATTGATTGTACAACATGAGAGACACTAGCGCAAGACCACCCAGCATGGCATACCCTCATCAAAGAGGGGGCTGTGTTCTATGAGCATGGCAGTATTATAGTCATTCAAAGGACCCTTGAGATACGTAAGCTTAGTGAATCCACTCCAAGTCTCCACTGTGGTGGAGCATTCCTAGCTCTTACTGATCCGATCAGCCAGAGTCGGACACACTGTAATTTGTCTCTAACACAGTGATGTCGTTGTGGTCTTCTTCGATAACGAAGGACAAGATCCAACCAACCAATATAAGCCTGGGTAAGTCATTTAATCCTGTTTGCCTCAGTTTTCTCCTTTATAAAATGAACTGAAGAAGGAAATGACAAGCCACTTCATCATCTTTGTCAAGAAAATGGGGTCATGAAAAGTCAGGTACAACTGAAATGGTCAGACAACCAAAATATAGAGAACACTAGATTTGGATTTTACTTACATCTCTTTCACCTATGTGTCCTTGGGCAATATAAAAAGGTAGTATTTATATATTCACTATAGTTTGAAATATTAATTCATATGATCCTCCCTGCAGCCTGTGAAGTAGGTGATATTATCAGTCCCATTTTACAGAGGGGGAAACTGAGGCAGACAGAAGTTCAGTGATTTTTTTTTCAGTCTTACAGCTTACCATTGTCTAAGGCTAGATTGGAACTCAGGTCTTTCTCATTCCAGGTCCAACATCCTATCCATTTTATCATCTAACTTCAAGGACAAGAGTAGTGCACTTCTCTCTGAGACTGAGTTTCCACACATAAAAAATGAGAATCTTGAACTAAAACTAGAAGCAATATAGCAATAAATCCATGTCCCATATCCATAGATAAGAAAATATATAAAGAATAAAGGAAGGCATTGTAAGAAATCTCAAGAGGGAGGTAGGGCTTAATCAGGAGAGTCCTCTCACAGGAGGTGGAATCCAAGTGTGCTTTGAAGAGGAAGCAAATCAACTTCTTGAGGGCAAGGGCTCTATTTTATGGATGAAGTTAGGAAAGGAACCTGGCCAGATATCCAGTCCATGGTGTAAATGCTTCTTGATTGATGGAATATCTGTAACTATTCTGTCTCCCATGATAGAGTGTAAACTTCTTGATGGCAGGGCCTCTCTTTCATTGAGGCAGGGACAGCTTCCTTTTTGCCTTTTGCATCTTTGTTTCTATTAAAATGTCTGACACATACTATATATATTTAATAGCTGGTTTCTTTGAATTGAATTAAATGAAAAAGATAGCATAGTTTTTTTTCCTTTAATACAAATTGGCCCTTTCCCCAGATAATACATGAAGAGTGATGGAAATAGATTGCAGTCATTTATCCTGCTCCGTCATAACTAATCATTATTCTCCCTGACTAAATGAGTTTGGTTGACTGGAGTAAGCTGGATGACCCAAAATTTGACCAGCAGATTTGTTAGAGAACTATAATTAAAACTCAAAAGACTGAAGCTGTCCTTGGGAGTAGATGGCCATGCTACCTCTCCAGTGAAATGTTCACCACTGGGAACCAGGAACGATGATCACAACAACTCCCATTCCTACCTTGGCAACCCATTGGGGTCTCCTGACATCTCAAATGATATTTCCCCCCGCAATAGAGTTCATTTAAGTTAGAAAGAAGCTTTTGGGGAGAGGGTAAAGGAATAAGCATGTATTTATGAGGACTAGGAACTGTCTATGTTATGCTATTATTGGTCCCATTTTACAGTTGAAACTGAAGCACAGAGGTAAAGTCACTTACTTAGGATGATACATATAATGACACCACAAGGATCACTAGAAACAGATAATGCTATATATCCTCCTTATCTCAGCAGAGAGGTGAGAGACCAGTAGGGCAGAATGTTATATACTTTTCATATAAGGTCACTTAAGTGTGAATTTTCTAAACTATTGTTGCTATTGGTGATAATACAAGGGAGTGAGGGGGGGGGATATTTTAACTGTGAGAACAAAGAATAGTGCATTTGAGCACTGAAGGAAGCTAAAGATTCTAAGAGGTAGAGGTGAGGAAGCAATACATTTCAGAACCAGGGGACAGATTTTGCAAAGGCATAAAGATAATTGATAGCTAGAAGATAGTCCATGACTTTGGTCATGTTGTATTTTAAAAAGAAATTTTAAAAAGCCATGTATTTTAAGAATAGGGGAAATAAATATTTATATTCCATCTTCTATGCACTAAGCGCATTTTACAAATATTATCTCTGTTGTTCCTCACTTCAACCCTACTAGGGTTGAGCCTACTAGGTATGTGACTATTACTATTCCTATTTTACAGTTAAGAAAACTGAGGCAGATAGGAGTGAGAGGATTTTCCCAAGATCACACAGCTAGTAAAAGTCTGAGATCAGATTTGAACTCAGATCTTCCTGACTCCAGGCCAAGCATTCAATTCCCTTTGCTATTAGTTACTTCTAAAAGAAAACAAAATGCTTTCTATTCTGATTATTTCTGGAATTCAGTTTTAGGTACCATGACCATGTATTAGAAAAGTCATAAACAAACTGAAGAATATTCTAGAGTTATTTAAGTAACTAGGTGAGGTGGTTCTAGGGAAGCTGATATGAGAAGAGAAGGGAATGAGAATTTGTATGTTCCAAGCACTTTTTACCAATATAACCTCACTGCAGCCCTGGGAGATAAGTGATGTTTTTTTATTCATATGAGATAATACTAAGTAGAATAATGTGTTGTGATTCTAAGGAGATTAGTGTGACCTGGTTCTAGAAAAACTATTGGGAAATTGTTCCAAAGAGATAAGTACATGATTGCTTTCAGTAAGATTTCATATATATATTCATATTTTTGATATTAATGCAATTCTATAATTATAATATAATAAATCATCAAATGCATATGTAAGTATAATTAACATTAATATATATAAATATATTAATAAATTATATAAATAATATAAAATTATATAAAATATATAGATTATATAGATTATATAAATAA
Source organism: Macrotis lagotis (assembly GCF_037893015.1). NCBI lineage: Eukaryota > Metazoa > Chordata > Mammalia > Peramelemorphia > Peramelidae > Macrotis > Macrotis lagotis. Next base: position 662,689,235 of record NC_133666.1, read on the forward strand.
TAAATATAAATAAATTATATAATAAATTATATAAATTAATTAATATATATATTAATATATATAAAATCTTACTGAAAATAATCATGCATATGTGTGTATAAATGACAATGAGGATGAGGAGGAGGAGGAGGATTCTTGAGAAACCTAGAATGAGATGGATATGGAGAGGGTGGAGTATGGGAGGTCAAGTAGTATATAATATAAATCATAGGCTTATAAATTTAGAATTGGAAATGACAAGATTAGAATTTTTAATCCATTTTATAGTAAACTGTGGCAGAGAAAGATCATATGATTTGCTCAAGGTCAAATAACTAGTATCTGTACCAGCTTTTGAACTCTCTTCTTCCTTGTATGAAGGCCACCATTCTGACTACTATGCCACCAGAGGATTTTAGGTGGACTACAGTGTGATAGTGCTAGATAAGCTAATGGGCAATGCTCTAGGTAGATGATCATTGCGTTAGTATGATAAAGTTTGAGGGAGGCAAGAAAAGATGGTTCCAGGTAAGCTAGCATTAAGTAGTTCTATACAGCTGACTATTATGGTTTTTAGGTGAACTAGTATGCAAGGTTTGGGGGAGGTGGATAGAAAATGGTTCCAGGTCAACTAGTGTTAAATGATTCTAGATAGATAGCTATTGCGGTTCTAGGTGAGCTAGTATGAGAGATTTGAGGGAAGCTAATACAAAAATGGTTCCAGGTCAAGTGGTATTAAATAATTCTAGATGATTATTGTGGTTCTAGGTGAGCTAGAATGAATGGGTTTGAGAGAGACTAACATGAGATGATTTTAGATGAACTCAAGTGAAATTTTCCTAGTTAAGACTAAAGTCATCTGCTCGGACATGTTTCGGCTACAGGCTCAGTGATCCCGGTAAGTCAAGGAACAACTAAAAGAATACAGAAAGATTTCCTAAAGGAATTGCTTCATAAGTAAGTCAGTAAACATTTATTAAACACCTACTAAGCTCTAGATGCTATGAGAAGAATGGGAGTACAAAGAAAGGCTGTCCCTGCCCTACAGGAGCTCACAATTGAATTGTGATATAGCTATAGATAGGACAAATCCAGAATAATTGACAGAGGGAAGGCACTAAGGGAAAAGGGAAAAATTTGTCCTGTAGAAGGTAAGGGTTGGTTTGAGTCTTGAAGGAAATCAAAAGGTAGAGATCAGCTGGGAGAACATGACAACCCTGGGGTAACAGCCAGTGAAGCTGAGCACTGAAGGAAGCTAAGGATTCTAGGAGGTAGAGGTGAGGAAGGAATGTATTTCAGAACTAGGGGACAGGTTGTGCAAAGGCCTAAAGATAATTAATAGATAGATGGAAAAAAAAGAAAAAAATAGATAGACAGTCAGGTTCAGGAAATCATAGGTGAGCCAATTTGGCTAGAAGGTAGACAGTGGTTCCAGGAACCATTGCAATGGTGTCAGAAAGACAAAGTAGGACCATTTCTAGGCAAACCAGTGATAGATAGTGCCAGGGAGGCAAATACAAGAAACTTTTGAATCAACTCCTGTGAGATGACTTTTCTTAAGACTTGGGGGCCATAGAAGTCAAATAACTTACCTAATATAGCCCAAGTAGTCATTAGTAAAGGTGAGGTTTGAAGCAAGATCCTCTGACCCCAGAGTGAATGCTCTTTCCATGATTACATTTGAAATTCCTGAAAGAATAATTAAGAATCTTCACCAGTGTTTCTATAGCATAAAATTGGTTAGAAACAAGAAAGAAAAGGAGAAAAAATTCCATTATGAAGGAGGTAGGGCCCCTGCCTCAAGATTCAATCAATGCATTAGTCATTATGGATGTCCATAAAAATAAAGTGACCACGCACATTTATGTTTCACTTCACAGATGTGAAGTGAAAGCCACTGACTTAGCTACAAAAAAATGATATTATGGAGCCAGAAAGAATAATAGAGGAAATTGAGAATGCAGGAGGGAGAGCTGGAATAGAATTGAACATTGGCATAAATATAAATCACAAAGGGAGATTGGTTTAATGGGAGGTGTGAGAGGCAGAAACTGAAGGTGTTAAAAAAAAAGATCATGGTCTCATTGGATAAAGAATTCTTTCAGTTCAGAAGCTCCGGACAAGAAAAGGGGGAAAATGAAATAAAATTTGCCTTCTAAGCTCTCCAGATGTGGGTTAAAATGAGAAGAGAAATACTTCATCATCAGAGAACATCTATTTCAGAACTTTTAAGTACTATATGTTGAAAACGAATTTCCAGGAGCATGAGGAATTGTGATCTTCATTGGGTGGGAAGGGGGATGAGAAAAAGACCCTTTTTTAAAAATTCAGTTCTTCCTTGTAGAATGTCTCAGGAGCAGGAACCTCACATACAAGCCAATGACAGATTCCTATTTGCTTTGTTATTTCTCTCCTGCCTTTCTTTGTCAATCATAGATTTTAGGGAAATTAATGGTCTGGTCACAGATACCCAGTTGCCAATCTCAGATGGTATCATCTTTTATTTATTCTCAAGGTCATGTGAGGATATGAGTATCAAGTTGCTGTTGACCCTCAATTCCTGACCCCCTGACCTGGAGATGACAGCTAGGAGACGGGTTTGGAGACCCTGGAATTACTCTGACTTCTATGGTTTCCTCTAAAGGTCAATTAAGGGGGGCTTTTGTATTGGATGAGGGCATGCCAAGATGTAAGTGTCTTCCTTCCTTCTACCATGCTAGGAATTGGGCAGAAATCCAATGAATTTTGGTGTGGATGGTACAGCCTGAAAAGAGATAGGATGACTTGATCTTAGATCATTTAAAGAGCTCCTGGATGGAATTGCCAGCCTAAAAGCATTTCCTTTTGAACCCAATGAATGAGGGGAATTTGAGAGGAAGCAGAAACTTGGAAGTCTGCCATTTGGACAGACCAGGTTTTGGAATTACATCTTCTCAAACCTAGAAGATAAGATGCCAATTTGTCATGAATGCTGGTAGAGACCCCTTGTCTTTTGAAACTCTTCCCAACTTGCTACCAACTGACCTTTCTAGACTTCCCTTCCCTTTCACTTCTTACTCATTGTCACATGAAACACACTGTTTCCTTCCTCCATGATGTTGCATAGTCCATCCGTGTCTGTATTGCATTTTATCTCCATCTTCACCTCCTAGCATCCCTAGTAACCCTGTAAAGATCAATTCAAATGCCATCTTCTCCAGGAGGATTTAACTTTAATTATTTGCTCTAGACTTTTATGTGCACCTTACTTTCCCTGATCAAATGTGAATTCATTGATGATAGAGATTATTTCATTCCTGTCTTTGTACTACCACCGCCCAGCAATGTCTAACTTAGAAAAGATACTCAGTAAATGTTGATTGATTAAGATTCTAACAAAAGAAAGAATGGTCGAACACAAAAGCAGCATTAAATGATGGAGGAAGGTAAACTTATTTCTGCCAAGGGAGACATGAAAAGGTAGTATGATTTAGTGGGCATTGAGTTAGGATGTCTGAGTTTTATGGTCTCTGCACCTATCACCTAAAGTGGTTGTAAAGAGCCAATGGATAAATGTTTATAAAGTGCTTACCACAGAGTCTGGCACACAATAGGCAATTTAAAATGCTTGTTTTCTTCCTTCCTTCTACTAATTTTGAGTAAGTTATTTAACCTCTTTGGATCACAACCCTAATTTAGAATAGGGGAAGGAAGAGAAGTTTCACATTAGGCTATCTATTCCGCTCCTTCTGTTGCTAAAATATTATGAGTTTAATTTATCTGGGTTGATTGAAGGCAGTGGTATTGGCAATAGTAGTAGTAATAGTAGTAGTAATAGTAATAGTAGTAGTAGTAGTAGTAGTAGCAGCAGTAGCAGTAGCAGCAGCAGTAGTGGCAACAGTAGCAATAGTAGTGGGGGTAGGAGCAGTAGCAGTCGTGGTGGCAGTGGAGGCAGTAGTGGTGGTGGTGGTAGTAGTGGTGGTAGTAGTGATAGTAGTGGTGGTGATGATGGTGGTGGTAGTAGTTGAATCATTTCAGGCATTTCCAATTCTCCATGACTCTACTTGGGGGTTTCTTGGCAAAGATTCTAGAGTGGTTTTCTATTTCCTTCTCGAACTAAATTTACAGTTGAGGAAACTGAGGAAAACAGGGTTAAATGTCTCACAGCTAGTGAGAGTCAGAAGTCAAATTTGAACTGAGGAAAATGAGTCTTCCTAACTCCAGGACTGACACTGTATCCACTGTACTATATAGTTGACCCTGATTAAGAATATAAATGGGCATCAAGGTAAGGGGGACCTGGTGAGTGGTACAATGGATAGAGCATTGGCCTTGGAGTCATGAGGAATGGAGTTCGACTCTGACCTCAGACACTTGACACTTGCTATCTGTGTGACCTTGGGCAAGTCACTTAACCTTATTGCTTTGCATTCAGGCTCATCTCCAGTCATCCCAATTCATATCTAGCCTCTGAACCCAGATGGCTCTGGAGGAGAAGGTGAGGCTGGTAACTTAGCAGAGTCCCACCTCACTTGAATCCAATTCACTTGCTTGTCATGGCATCACCTCCCTGATGTCATGGTCTTCTTCAGGAAAAAAGGACAAATATCATCAAGACTTTCAGAAAACAAGGCACTCTACCAAGGACTCTATATGTTTTGTCATGGAGATTGGGGAGTGGGGGGGTACTTAGAAATATGAAAAAAGGGGCATCTAGATGGCACAGTGAATAGAGCACCAGGCCTGGAGTCAAAAGGAACTGAGTTCAAATCTGGCCTCAGACACTTAATTACCTAGCTGTGTGACCTTAGGCAAGTCACTTAACCCCATTGCCTTGCAAAAAGAAAAGAAAAGAAATAATAGACAGGGATAAATGAACATATCTTTGAAGAATGGAATATAAAAAGTACAGATTCCTAGGAACCAGGAAAGATGGCTCTCATGTTGCATGTTGATCAGTTGAAGTCATCGAAAGCATTTAGCCTAGGAAAAATAAGCTTTAAGGTCATAATACTTCTTCAAGCACTTAAAGGGAAGTCATGGGGAAGCAGGATTAGACTTTTTAACTGGGGGCCCTGGAGTAGATCAAGGACAGAAGCAAGGGCCAGGAGGCAGATTTAGGCTTGTTTTCAGAAAATACTCACTAGCCCTTGAAGCTACTTAAAAATGAAAAGCAGTCTGAGAAAGCAGTGGATTCCTCATTGCTGAGTCTGTAAACCAAGACTGGATGAGTACTATTCATGGAAGCAGTGGAGAAAGGATTTTTATTCATAGCTGGGTAGAGTTCCACGGCTTCTGTAATGCCCTTTAAAAAGTGGATAGAGTACCAGCCCTGGAGTCAGGAAGACCTGAGTTCAAATCTGCATTTAGATATTTGATACTAGCTGTGTGACCTTGAACAAGTCACTTAACTCTGATTATCTCATGCATCCAAAACCTTCTCCAGTCATTCTGATAAATACCTGGTTATTGGATCCAGATGACTCCAGAGGAGAAACTTAGGCTGGTGACTTAGCACAGTCCCCCTCACTCAAATCCAATTCACATGCTTGTCATGGCATCACTTCCCTGATATCATGGTCTTCTTCAAGAATAAAGAACAAGGGCAGCTAGGTAGTGCAGTGGATAGAGCACTGACTCTGTAGTCAGGAGGGCCTGAATTCAAATCCAGCCTTGGACATTTAATAATTACCTGAGTGACCTTGGGCCAGTCACTTAACTTTTTTGCCTTGCAATAAATAAACAAACGAATGAATGAATGAATGAATAAGGACAAACAATAACAACAAAAAACCAACAAATCAACATAACAACACCCTCTGAACATTCTACCATGAAAACAGTAGTCGCTTAAGTTGCATTCCCTTCAATAAGCATTTATTAAGCATCTACTCTATGGAGATGCACAAATTTAGAAAATCCACCCCAAGTGTTCACGTGGACTATCCGTGCCTGATCTGTGACAGAACATTACAAGTTATGATTGGTCCAGTCAGGCACAGGTGGACACACTGTAACTTGACTCTTACAGATGTTGTTTTGGTCCTCTGAGAACAAAAGGCAATAATATATATCTACTGGTCACATACAGCACTTAGCCAGCTAAGGGAATATAAGGGGGAAAGTTCTAAAAACTATGAGTATTAAATAAAGTTTTCTGTAGGAAATAGCACCTGATCCGAACCTTGAAAGAAGTTTAGAACTGAGTAAAACAGTCCTTGGTTTCCAATGGTTTACATTCCAACAGAATATCCGGAGGGAGAGAGGGAGACCAAGAGGGAGAGGGAGGAAAAGGGAGAAAGAAGAAGAGATGAAGACAGACACACAAATAGAAACTGAGACAGAGACAAAGAGAAAGACAAACTGAAATAGAGGCATAGTTAGAAGGACTGACACAGACAGCAAAACTAATAGGCACAGAGAGAGTCAGAGATAAAGAGATAAACTGACAGAGACAGACAAAGATCAAAAGAGGCACAGTCAGAGATAGAGACAGAGAAAGTGAGGGAGCAGCGCCCTAGCTAAGAGGATCAGGAAAATATTCCTATAGAAAACAACTGAACCTTAAAGAGAGTTAATATAATTAAATCTAATCTCATTGAACCTGGAGGATTAGGGTTCATAATTTCAGTTTGTTTAGATGGTAATAAACAGTGATGAAGAGTCAAGCTGATGGTGACAGTCTACAGGAAGAGGTTCTCAGTCTTTACAAGTAGGTAGAGATAGGAGGTTTGAATTTTTATGGAGGCAAGTACAAGGTGATGCTTTGGTTCACTGACTATCTACTCATCATCAATGAGAGGCAATATTGCAGAGAGGGAAGAAAATAGGCAATACCATTGAGTAAAAAGTCCTCATGACTTCCCTGCCAGAAGGACAACCTGGCAAAGTAGATAAAGAGAAGACCTTGCAATGAGAGGGACAGGAGTTCAGGTGCCAGCTCCTATGCAAACAGGCTGTGTGACTTAGGTCAAGTCACTTAAACTTGAATTGTTCCAGGTAACTCCCTGAGATTGTAAACTGCAGAGAAGTTGCTGAATTGCATTGTTAGTGGTAAGGACTTCCTTAGATTAATGAAATCATAAGACATGTGTGTATGTATGCATATGTGTATATGTAGTATTTATGCCTCTTAAATATAAAAGATATCACTAAACTTTAAAACTATATTAAGAGAGCAGCTAGGTGATGCAGTGGATAGAGCATTGGCCGTGAAGTCAGGAGGGAGGATCTGAGTTCAAATCTGACCTCAGATGCTTAATAATTATCTAGTGTGTGTGTGATCTTGGGCAAGTCACTTAACCTCATTGCCTTGCAAAACAACAACCACCCCCCAAAAAAACTACATTAAGACTTTGGAGACACCATATCAATATACATATATTTATAAATATAGATAGATAAATATATATAATGTGTAGCCATACACATACATATACATATAAAAACACTTTGAAGAGAGAGAAAAAAGGATTAAAATCAGCAGAACTTAATCATGGATTGGATTGTTCCAGTTACTCCATAGTTATATATACACATTTGAGTGCATATATATTTCATATATATATATATATATACATATATATATATATATGAAATCTCAAGGAAGTCAGACATACAATAACATGATTCCCCCGTGTCATCACCACCCCGAGTTCAATTCATGAATTAATAACTTATTTAACTACCTATCATGTGTTCAGGCACTCAGGATACAAAAGTAGATAATAAGGACACAATAGACAAAAGGAAGAATAGTCCCTGCCTTCATGGAGCTGCTATTCTAGTAGATGAGCTTGGATTCTTGTTCAATGCATCATTTTATGTTAGATGAACTCTGGTTATGACCACTTGTTACCTGTTCCCTCCATATTGTTTTCTCTGGATCTCCATTAAAGAACAAATGATAATCCTTTCACTTACATTCTCTGACTTGTGGTGTTTTGTAGATTTATCTTGGATACATTCAATATTTCAAAGTTCTGTGACTCCATCCAGATAGATTTCCCTTCTCTCCTCCATGAATGAGGCTCATTGCCAGGGGGTCACCGGCAAGTAATTTTTTTTTTTTAATCCATGGACAATCCAGAAGATATTCCACTAAGGCTAGAGAAGTTTGTGGAACAAATGTAAAAGACTGTGTACTATAAATGGTCAAAAGCTTAGGCTCTAGGTCAGGGGATCACCTTCACCTCTGCTCTCTATGGTCTGAGCTCTTACCTAGTATTATCCATCACTCAGTCTCCAGCTAGGCTACCACCTACATGGCCAGTTCCTTTTCTTTCTCTGAATGTTGTTTCCTAGATTCACTTTCAATGATGGTTCATGAATTCAGATCTATGAATAAATTAAATTAGTTCAGTTACTTGTGGATAGAGAGATGACCTCAGAATTCTATCTGTTTCTGGTACATATTATATAGTTGTGTAATGTTTGACAAGTTACCTAAAACATTTGGATCCCCAGGCAACTCTCAATTTATCATTTGCCGAGCGAGTACTAATAATCTGCAATGGTAAGTCATCTTTCCATTGGGAGTTTCTATACCAGTTATAGGACTGTTTCCCAAGTAAATGCAGAGTAAAATCACAAGCATTATTTGCATATAGTATAGATTATATATTCTATTCGCTTCACAGATCATGCCCCTCTTAAGGCAGAAATCCCTTTCAATTGGTGTCCATCTCCCTTCCTTCACTTCATATGGATGCAGAAACCTCCAAGGAGTTTCACCATTGTTCATGGACTAAGAACTGAAGTCTAAAGAAGAAACTTGGATGTAATATTTCTCCCAATCTCTTAGTGTCTCCATCTTGCAAAAATCATTCACTGTAATTGTGACTCGGTCATCACAAATTCCCTTCAGGGTCATCGATCCAGCCCAAATCACCCATTTTATTCACACATACTCAGAAACAGGCATGACTACATTAATGCATAGACATAAATATGCATATGGATATGCAAATACTTTTTTGATTTGGGGCTAAATATATGATTTCATTAGTATAGGAAGTTGTCAGAGAGGAATTTATTCTACCAATGAAGACTAATACTTGATCAACAATTTTTATTCTTAAAGAGTTCACTCAGGACACCAAGAGGTCAGGGTCACTTGTCCAAAAGTTTCACAGTCAATATGGGGGACTTAAACATAAATCTTGCTGGCTCTGAGCCCAGTTCTCTATATTCACTATGGAGTATAATAACTAGATATGCATCTAGCTATATATGTATATATGAGTAAGCCTGCATATAAAAACACACTGTGATCCCTACAAATATGTGAATATGTATTTGTTTATAGGTATACAGATACCTATGAATATTGTGAATAGGGCAGTGGTTAGAGTACCAAGCCTGGAGTAAGGATTTCAAATCTAGCCTCAGACATTTATTAGTTATGTGACCCTGGTAAAGTCATTTAACCCTCTTTTACCTCAGTTTCCTCATCTGTTAAATGAGCTAGAGAAGGAAATGGCAAACCATTCTAGTGTCTTTACCAAGAAACCCCCAAATGGGGTCCATGAAGAGTCAAACACAAATAAAAATGACCAGACAACCATATATGTGTGCATACTCACACAGTCATAATTGTCTCAAAGTCCCATCACAATCTTGTACACACAGAAAGCATGCACATGTATGTGTCAGTGTGCATGTGTGTGTGAGTCATGGAGGTATATTCACTGACTACCTTCCTCCCTCCACCAATCCAGGTGATGACTCTATTTTGACTCAGGTGAAAGTCATGTAAAATTACTATGATGGAAAACTTCATTTCCCTATATCCAACAAAATTGTAAAAACATGAAAAAGGGACACTGAGGCCATGTTTAAGATGTCTGCAGTTTGTTAGGATGGAACTGATTTTGCGCCACACTGACAATGATGTTTCTCTTTCATTTTCAAAGAAGACCATGGCATCAGGGAGGTGATGTCATGACAAGCAAGTGAACTGGACTTGAGTGAGAGATGTTGTACTAGGTCATCAGTCTCATTTTCTCCTCCAGAGTCATCTGAGTCCAGTGGCCAGATATGGATTCATATCAAACAACTTCCTATGCCAATAAAATCATAGATTTAGCCCCAAATCAAAAAGTATTTACATATCCACAGGCATATTTATGTGATTGCATCAATATAGCATGCCTGTTTCTGAGTATGTGTGCATAAAATGAGTGATTTGAGTTGGATTGATGACCTCAAAGGGAATTTGTGATGAAAGAGTCACAATTACAGTGAATGACCATATCTGGAGATGACCCTGGATATGAGGCAATCATGGTTAAACAATTTACCCAGGGTCACACAGTTATTAAGTGTCAAGTGTCTGAGGTTGGATTTGAATTCCAATTCTCCTGGTCAGTGTTCTATCCACTATGCCAACCAGCTGCCAATAACCTTTGAGAAAGCAAGTTCCCCCTGACATCCCAATAAGGCACTAGAGGACTAGATGGTATACCTGTGAGTGTATGCATATGTCGCTGCATACCTCTATATGTGTGTATATGTGTGCTTATGTATGTGTTATACATATATGCATATGCCCATACATGTGCAGGTTGTGTGCATATTTTCCCTGATAACACAATAAAGCAGTGAAGGATTTCATGGAAGATTGAGTGTGGCTTGTGGAAGTTGATATGTGGCTGTATATATCTGTCTCCATGGATACGTTTAAGGGCATGTTTAGACATCTGTATTGTGCAATGTATAAATCAATATCTATCTGTGTAAGCACAGGTACATTGTGTGCATGTGTTTGCATCGGAATAATAAAGACAGTTGATTTATATATGAGCACATATGTTTCTATAACTTGTACGATCTATATTCTTTCCTTCAATTTAGACCCTTGTCTAAATCATTAACAATACACAATCTGGGTGTGCATTATGAAGAAACACATTTGTATAATCTATATTAGCTTTCTGTTAAAAATCTCTGGCAAGTCCTCAGATTCTAACCCTGCTTTCTTACTGAGTATTTTTAAAAGCATTTGATTGTGACAGATAACTTCTTAAACAAAGTGAGAAGGAGATTTATCGCCTCAGATTGTAAACCATCACCACCCACCTGGCTGTCCAAGTTCCTCCAATTCTGATCCCAATCACGGGGTCCCATCTGATTGCCATGATCTGAGTACAATGGAATAGGCCACATATGATGGAGGAGGAAGCCAGAGGAGAGGCTCAGAACAAATAGGAGAGATGGACTGATAGCAGTCAAAAGACTATAAACCAAAAGGAGAGAGTCCGAGTACTTTAAGATTATATCTATAATCCAAACTTGGCAACCAAGCCATCCTTTTTTTCTATGTCTTATGTTATTCAAACTCTACTCCCTATGATTTCTGTCTGAAATTTTTGGTTGATAAAACCCTCCTCATTCTCTGACTACAGATTTTCCTAAAGCATTTTTGTCTGATTCTGTTTGAAGTATTTGTGAGCCTTGACTAAATGAGGTAGGAAACAGCTCCTACCAATTCTGGAAAGTCGAAAGTAAAATTATCAGTGTAGGCATTTACACCTCAGATAACAACAAACCCTGTGAATCAAGACTTGTGGTTTTCTAAATCAATATGTAGTTTGACAAGCCTGGATTAGGGATATCCTGGTGGGGCAGTGCTTTCAATGAATATAGATTGGTCACTATTCCATAGCTGAAACTTTTCAAGCTTTTTGTGGAACACAGATTGATGACTCACCCAAGGATCCACAGGGACTATGTGTCAGAGTCAGACTGGAATTCAAGTCAATCTAATCCTAAACTACCTCTATAGCCACCTACAATGCAGTCTCTATAATAATATTAATATTATTATGTATTCCATATATAGCATATCCTCTAGGCTCAGTACTTTGGGGTTTTCTTGGCAAAGATATTGGAATAGAATGTCATTTTTCTTCTCCTGCTCATTTAATAGATGAGGAAATTGAGGCAAGCAGGGTGACGTGACTTGCCCAGAGTCACATAGGTAGTGTCCAAGGCCAGATTTGAACTCAGATCTTTCTGACTTAGGTCCCCACTCCATCCATTGCATGATCTTGCCCATTTTGGGGATATCATGATAAACAAGACATTCCCTACTTTCAAGTAGACTCAATCTATTTACAGCAAGCTATAAACAGGACAAATTGTTAATAATCAATAAAGAGAAGGTCCTGGAATTAAAATGGATTGATGACGGCTCCTTGTAGAAGGTGAAATTTTAGTTAGAACTTGGAGAAAGTCAGGAAATGGAGATGTGGAGGGAGAGCATTTCTGCATGGACAACCAGCAAAAAAATGCTTAAAGTTGAGAAATAATGTCTTACTCAATGAACAGGGAGGAAGCCAATGTCATTATATCTTAGGATACTGGAGATGGAGGGGGAGGTGTGAAAAGGTTGGAGAGTCCATATAGTGACTATCCATATATTTTTCAAATTCCATTTGGATGTTTGTAACTAAGTAACTCGAAGGTCTAGTGCTGAGACAGCCTGTACCTGAGAAGTAGTTTGTGTTCTCTGCTGCCCCTCCTATTGAACTGAGTTATTCAAATCCTTCCAATGTGGAATGCTTCTGTATTTCTAAAAGGGTCTCACCCTTACATTTCATTACCTCTGTCATTGTTCCTTATAATCTTTCAGTGTGATAAAATCTAAAATGTCAAAACATCATGTACATTATTACTATTATTTATTTTAAAATTATGTGTTACATACACAATATATAAAAACACTAAAAATTGTATCTTGCTTTTAATAGTGATATATAAGGCACAAGAAAGTGGGGAAGATCCTAGAGTCATAAAAATTTATGAGGCCTTATTAATACCCCAAAAAGGTAACAGATAACATTAATAATTAGCAATTTAGTCATAATTGCCTATCTTTACAAAATCATTATGAGCATCAGCTACCCACAAATTGATTAAGGCATCTTTGATGAAGACATTAGGGAACAAGTAGTCTTTTCTGCAGGTGATATTCCACAATTGAGCACATCTTCATCTTTCATAATTAACTAAAAAGGTATCGAAAATATTTGTTGCTGTTCAGTCATTTATGATTCTTTGCAACCTTATTTGGGGTTTTCTTAGCATGATTTGCTATTGCTTTCTCCTCATAGTACAGATGAGGAAACTGAGGCAAATGGAATTAAGTGACTTGTCTGAGGTCAGATTCGAGAAAATCAATCTTCCTGATTCCATGCCCAATGATCAATCCACTGTGCCTCTTTGTTTCTCCATAGAAAATTTTTTTATTTTATTTTTATAGATGTTATTTATTTTGAGTTTTACAATTTTTCCCCTAATCTTACTTCCCTCTCCCACCCCCCACAGAAGGCAATTTGCCATATTTACATTGTTTCCACAGTATACATTGATCCAAATTGAATGTGAGGAGAGAGAAATCATATCCTTAAGGAAGAAACATGAAGTATGAGATAGCAATATCAGACAACAAGATATCAGTTTTTTCCTAAATTAAATGTAATAGTCCTTGGTCTTGGTGCAAACTCCCCATAGAAAATTTACGATTTTTTAGTGGGTGTTTTGTTGGTTATGAAAAAGTGCTTCATTCTGCCAAACAAAATGCCATATTAAAGGCTTGATTTCAACACCTCAATCCCTAGATCAAGATCGTTCAAGATTTCCTCAAAAAAAATATAGCAGAAATAGTTCTTTTGTGAAGAAACATGACATGAGGCATAAACCTTTCTGAGATGTGTATTCACTCAAGTTGTTAATCTCAATGATGGAAGGAATTCAGTGCAGAGGCCAAGGTACAGAAAGGTTCCATATAGCTGATAAGGTCCTTCAGATGCCCTTGCTTCTGGATGCCAGTGTGCTGATTGAGTGAAGTCTCTTAGAAAAATCTATAATAACCCCGTAGAATATGGCCTGCCCATCACCACAGGAAATATCAAGTGGATGAAAAGTCACTATTAACCAAATTTCAACATACATTTGGATGCATACACCACAGGATTTACAGTATATATACAATATACTATTGTATATTGGGTTCAAATAGTATAAATGAATATAACCAGTTAAATCCAGTTGGACAGGAAGAGGAAAATAGGTTAAAATGCTTTGGGAAACTCACAAAGCTCTTTTATTCTAAGCTTTCCATAAAAACAAAGTATTATCTTTTTATTATTTAATATATTATCAGTTTTGCTCCATTGTAGGAAGATGTGAAACATCACAGAGTCCAAAGAACTAAAGATGAATCTCACACAGAAGGCAATGAGGGCACACAGGGTAAGAGAGGGAGGAGGGGAGGGAATTAAGAAAGCTGCCACCCGCTTTCCACGCTGCCCAGAAGAGCGGTCCATACGGCGTTGTTCACGGTTTCTGTCATAACTTTCAAGGGAAACTTTCATAATGTCCGGAGCCCTGGATGTCTTGCAGATGAAGGAGGAGGATGTCCTCAAATTCCTTGCTGTAGGCACCAATTTGGGTGGCACCAATTTGGACTTCCAGATGGAACAGTATATCTGCAAAAGGAAGAGTGATGGCATCTATATCCTTAATTTGAAGAGAACTTGGGAAAAGCTTCTGCTGGCAGCTCGTGCCATCGCTGCCATTGAAAATCCACTGATGTTAATGTCATCTCATCCAGGAACACTGGCCAGAAAACTGTTCTGAAATTTACTGCTGCCACTGGCTCCACACCTATTGCTGGATGCTTCACCCTGGGCACCTTCACTCACCAGATCCAGGCAGCTTTCAGGGAGCCTCGCCTCTTGGTGGTCACTGATCTTCGTGCAGATCATCAGCCTTTGACTGAAGCATCATATGTTAGCCTTCCAACCATTGCACAGTGCAACACAGACTCCCCACTTCGCTATGTGGACATTGCTATTCCATGTAACAACAAGGGAGCTCACTCAGTGGGTCTGATGTGGTGGATGCTGGCCCGAGAAGTCCTACGGATGCATGGTACCATCTCCTGTGAGCACCCATCGGAGGTCATGCCTGATCTTTACTTCTACAGAGATCCAGAGGAGATTGAAAAGGAAGAGCAGGCCACAGCTGAGAAGGCAGTGACAAAGGAGGAATTTCAGGGTGAATGAACTGCACCTGCCCCAGAATTCAC
Organism: Macrotis lagotis; assembly: GCF_037893015.1. Classification (NCBI taxonomy): domain Eukaryota; kingdom Metazoa; phylum Chordata; class Mammalia; order Peramelemorphia; family Peramelidae; genus Macrotis; species Macrotis lagotis. The sequence goes on from NC_133666.1 coordinate 662,704,287, forward strand.
TGCTGCTCAGCCAGAGGTGGCTGATTGGTCTGAGGGCGTCCAGGTGCCATCTGTGCTCATTCAGCAGTTCCCTGCTGAAGATTGGAGTGCTCAGCCAGCTACTGAGGACTGGTCTGCAGCTCCTACTGCTCAGGCCACTGAAGGGGTAGAAACTACCACAGAGTGGTCCTTAGTTTTACCCAGATGCTCTAATAGTGTTGGGAAAATGCTCATCGAAAATAAACATTGGTTTCTTAACAAAACAAAGAAAGCTACCAGCCCCCCAAAACAGAAGATAGTACATGACTATGGAATGTGAAAAAGACTCATTGTGCACTAAAAGAATGACCTCAAACATATTTCAATAACTTACTGTTCAGTCTTTCAGGAGACTGGTATATTCAAATTTTCATCAGGACATAATTTAGTTTATGTGATGGTCAAATAATCATGGCCACATCTCATTTCCCTCTTGCATATCGAAACACCTCCAACCATTTTCCTAACAGTAATAATATGTTCCAAAGAAGAAATTTCCTTGCCCCTGGTCAGCTCCACTCATTGAACACAGAATATGCAGACCTCTTAAACTCACCTGGTCTCCTCCAAGTCTGGACACATACACTGTGAGAAAATTTTTGAGTCATCAACACAGAAAACAAACAAACAAAAACCAGAAAAGGCAGCCAGAGACCCAGGCGCAGACTTGTTTATTTGAGTCACTTAGTAACTTCAGTTGCACCATATAGGTGTAACCAACATAGCGTTGGAGGAGAAGAGGGCCAGACTTTCTCCATCCATCACTGGAAATCTACACCTTATATGGTATCACCTGAGGGGTTGAAGAAAGAGAGAGGCAGGGGTGGCTAGGTGGCATAGTGGATAAAGTACCAGCCTTGTAGTCAGGAGTGCCTGGGTTCAAGTCCGGTCTCAGACACTTAATAATTGCCTAGCTGTGTGGCCTTGGGCAAGCCACTTAACCCCCTTTGCCTTGCAAAAACTTAAAAAAAAAACAAGAAGAAAGAGAGAGGCAGCTTATAGGTGACTCCTTTTAACTGAAATGGCATCTTTCATCTCCACCACTCAGGCCAAAATGAAAAGTCTGAGTTTCTTCAACCTTGACCCATCAGATGGTCATAAGCCTTAGTCACCTTATTCCCAGAACTCACAGAATTTTCCAAAGGAACTCCAAATAAATATTCCCTATGATACCCCAACAAACTAATTTCACCTTCTCTATATGTAATATTGTATAGTTTGGCAGAGTGGATAGAGGGCTGAAACAGTCAGTCAACAAAAAAAATTTATTACATGCTGACTGGCACTGCCATGTTCTGAGAATCCAAAGGAATGTGAGAAACAGTCCCTGCCTCAAGGTGCAAATATTCTAATACAATTTCATGTGGGAGTGGGAGGATAGAAAATAACATGTAAATACCTAGAAAAAAACACAAGACAAACAGAACCATTGAAGGTAATCTGAAATGGGGAGGCATTAGTAGCTGTGAGAACTGGGAAAGACATCCTACTGGACATGGGATTTGAACAGTTTTTGAGAAAAGCTGGGAAAACCAATTAGCACAAAGGAGAGAAAGAACATTCCAGGGGAAAATGGAAAGCCATTGCAAAGATCTGGAAAAAGGAGATAGAGCTTCATATTTGAAGAACTGCAAAGAGAACAGTACAGCTGGATCACATAATGTGTGCAAGATAATAAGGTATAAGCAGACTAAAGTGAAAACAAAGCAAAACAAAGGGAAAAATAGACTTTGATTCAACTCTTACCTTTGAAACATAGTGACTGTGTGACTCTGGGCAAGTCATTGTACCTGTCAGAGATTTAGGCAACATTCTGAACCAATGAGTTTGCAGAGAATTCATGGGTTTCCTTACCCGAAAGTTCTCATACCAATGAACTCATAGATCTGGACCCTAAATCTCTTAATTCTCTCTTAACCTCTATTAAGCCAGGAGTTCCATTGAGGTCAGAGATTACCTCCATTGTCTCATGAAGTGCTCTGCGTATCATAGGGATACAATATGCCCCTATAATATATCTCTGTTGATTGATTGAATGAATGAATAAATGAATGATAGAGAAATGAATTGCTAACCAGAGCAGGTACAGTATTGTCTTGAGATGGACAGAGAAGACCCTCCCAACAATTTTTCATTCTATGTTTTGAATATTTCTCTTAAATAATAAAAACTATGCTTCTGCTCCATGGTCATTATTTCTACTAAAAACGACTATTTTTCAAAGATCATCCTCTTGATGACTTTAAAAAATACATTTTCAATATTTCATAGTTCTTTGTTCCCTTTCATTCTTTTATCTTAGTCTCTGACTTATCTGTGCAGCATGAAAAATGTAGCTATCATTGCAGTTTTGTATTGAAAACAGTTTAATCACATAGATGTATATTTGTATGAACATTTTATAGAGTGAGGAGGGATGCATAGGAGGAAAAAAAGCCAGATTTCTGATCCATATTCTTCAAATGATATTTTCTTTCAACCAAATATAACTCAAATGAACACCTACTGTGCACTCAGTACTATGTCTTTATTGCTCAGACTAAGGAAAGAACTGATATCAAAGGAGTTAGTGCTGAAAGGACTGGAGATCATCTGCCCCACTCCAATTATTTTACCCTTAAGGAAATTGGGATCCCTAAAAGCTAAATGACTTGTCCAAGATCAACATTGAAGAAATGAGCAGAGTTGGCATTTGAATCCAGGACTTACGATTCCAAATGTCATCTTCTCTTTAATATATCTCCCTATATCTCTCAGGAGGAAAGCATAATATTTTGTGGGGATTTTTAATTGCCTACATGTTTTGTTTGTTTTACATGTCAAGATTTTAGACTGACTCATTGTCCAATTATTTGTTGTTGTTGGGCATACAATCCCTCTCCCCAATCCAATAGCTTGGAAATAATCAAATATAATGCAATTAGACTGTGCATCTTAAGATTCCCATTTTCATTTCAAAGAGGCTTTTTGACATTGTAAATCTGAAGCTGACTCAGTGTTTGGGGTATTTGGGGTAGACAGACAATAAGACTGAGCAAAGCCTTAACTTTTGAGAGTTAGATGTTATACAACAAGTTGGACCCTTGGATTAACCATACTAGTTTATAGCTTTGATTAGCACTTCAAATTGATGTCTGGTTTCCACTATTAGTCAGAAGTTCTTGCTGATAGTGTTCCTCCTCTCTCTTAACCTCCTTTTCTCTTCCTTATTTCTTCTCCTTTCCCTCATTCTCTTTTTTCCTGACTTTCTTCTCCTTCCATTCTTTCTTCCTCTTCTGATTTCCCTTCCCCAACTTTCCCTTCTCCTCCTTCTGGTCATAACAGTTAAATATCTCATACCAGCAAAATGAGAAACTTTGAAAAGTCAGAAAATTTATTGGTGAGATGAAGGTTTTCCTAGGATGGTGAATTTTGGTGCCATCATTGGAAAAGTAAAACAAAACCTAGGAGAAAATTTCCTAATTCCATCCCTTCCTATTGATATGCTTTATCATGAGTTGTACCCTTTTTTCTTTGTTTTGATTTTTTACTTTTCCAAAAACATGTTATGAAAGTTTTTTTAATATTCCTCCATATGCCCATGCATGTTTCTAAGTTCCAAATCTCCTTCCACCCTCCCTTCCCACCCCCCTCCACTCAATGGTGAACAGCCAGGTTAATATTGTACTTACACATTTGTGTTAAACATGGTTACAAGTTAGCCATTTTTGGTATGAGGAATTAGGATTAAAGGAAAGAAATACATGAGTCATTTTTTAAAAAAGTAAATGTAGTGTTCTCCAGATACTGAACCGATTTTTTTTTTGCTTTTTTTGTGTTTTGTTTTGGTTTGTTTTTCTGGATAGGTATAGCATTGCCCATAGCCAGTCTAATGGAGTTGTACTAACTCTCCAAACCGCTGAGAGGAGCTGCTTCCATCAAGGTTGATAATCTCACAATGTTGTTGTTAACGTGTACCTTGTTCTCTTGGTTCTGCTCCCTTTGCTCAGCATCAGATCCTGAAATTCCTTCCATGCTTCTCTAGAGTCCGACTATTTATGGTTTCTTATAGAACAATAGTATTTCATGATATTCATGTATCATAACGTGTTTAACCATTCTGCCATTGATGGGCATCCCCTCAATTTCCAATTATTTGCCACTACAAAAAGAGCTCCTGTGAATATTTTGGAATATGTGGGATTTTCTCATTTTTTATGATTTCTTCTGGGTATAGACCTAGAATTGGAATTGCTGGGTCAAAGGGTATGAACAGCTTTATTGCTCTTTGGGCAGAGTTCCACATTGTTGTCCAGAATGGTTGAATCCATTCACAATTCCACCAGCAATGCATCAATGTCCCAATCCTCCCACACTGATCATTTTCCCTTTTTCTCATCTTGGCCATCTAATAGGTGTAGATGATTGTTGTTTTAATTTGCATTTCTCTAATCAATAGTGATTTGGAGCATTTTTATATGATCGATTATATATAGCTTTAATTTCTACATTTGAAAACTCTCTATGCATGTCCTTTGGCCATTTATCAGTTGGGAGACAATTGTACCCTTAAGAGATGGCAGTCCTGTATACCATGGAAACAATGTAAAGACTGGCAAATTGCTTTCTGTGGGGGATGGGGAAGAGAAGTAAGATTAGGGGAAAAATTGTAAAACTCAGAATAAATAAAATCTTTAAGAAATGGCAGTCCAGGGGAACAAGACAAGAGAAAGAAATATTTAGAACTCAAAAGACTGTGGGAAAAAAGTGTTAATATGTGTCTGAATACAAGAGTAAATATAGTCATATCACTTCCTGTTGGTTGTGCTGCCACCTAGCTACCTAAATTCCCATGTTTCTAGGACCAAGAATATGCCTTTTTCCCAGACAGTAGTTGGTCATGGTAATCTCTAATCAATTTGATAGGCCTGGAGTGGTCTCCAATGAGGGCTTGTCCATGAGAATCCATCCCCTGAGTCTCAACCAATCCACTTCAGACAAAAGAACTGCATATTGGGGGGGGGGCAGCTAGGTGGCATAGTGGACAAAACACCAGCCCTGGAGTCAGGAGTACCTGGGTTCAAATTTGACCTCAGACACTTAATAACTACCTAGCTGTGTGGCCTTGGGCAAGACACTTAACCCCATTGCCTTGCAAAAACCTAAAAAGAAAAAAGAAGAATTGCATGTGTTTTCCCAACAAAGGGTCAGTGAGCAAGAAAGACCGCTGGCCATAGAGAAATTCCCTTCAGATGTCTCCAAACAAGAATTCTTGCCATTTCATGCAGTCTCATCAGCTTATTTGGGGAACTCCACAGATTGGTTAGCAATTCCCCTGAACATTAAATTATATCACACTCTCTTTTATTACATTTTGCAACATCTCATATTTCCAATGATCTCTAAAATCAGGGTGATCTTCCTGAGAAACTGGAAAGATATAATTTTCCAGATAATTCTCTTGAATGTAAAATGATGAAAAGAGCAGTAGTATTGAAGTCAAAAGATTTACAATCGAATCCTAGGTTTGAGGCTTCCTTATTTTGTGTCTTTGAGCAAATACCTTCAGTTTCCTGGGCCTCAGTTTCTGCATCTGTAAAGTGAGGGTGTTGGTATACCCAAAGAGCAATAAAACTCTTCATACCATTTGACCCAGCAATTCCAATTCTACATCTATATCCAGAAGAAATTATAGAAAAAAGAGAAAAGTCCTACATGTTCCAAAAATATTCATAGCAGCTCTTTTTGCAATGACAAAGAATTAGAAATTGAGAGGATGCCCATCAATTGGGGAATGGCTAAACAAGTCATGGTACATGAATATTATGGAATACTATTGTTCTACAAGAAACCAGAAATGGTTGGACCCTAGAGAAGCATAGAATGACTTACATGTCATCAGGATCTGATGTTGAGTGATGTACACATCACTCATGTACACAATGTACACATCAACAACAACATTGTGAGATGAAGCCGCTCCTCTCAGCAGTCCAGTGAACTAGGATAATTGTATTAGACTGGCTATGGACCATCTTATCCCCATCCAGAGGAAGGAAAACAAAACAAAACAAAACACAACACACACACATGAAAAAAATTCCAACCCTTCAGAATCTGATGAACATTTTATAAAAATTATCTCTTATATATCTCTTTCCCTTAATCCTAATTCCTCATGCCAAAAATTACTAATCTGTAAGTATGTTTTTCAAAATATGTATGTACAATGCTAACCTGACTGTTCACCACTGAAGGGAGGGGCTGGGAAGGGAGAGTGGAAGGAAATTTTGTAACTTAAAAATATACATATGCACATCAATGAAAATGAATAAACAAACTTTAAAAAATGAGGGAGTTGATCAAAAAATCATTTAAGGTTCCTTCCAGCTCTAAATCTATGGTCCTTTGTAATCTGGAGCTGGAAAGGGCCTTAGAGGTTATAAAATCCAACAACCTCATTTTTTATAGATGAGGAAATTAAGTCACAGAGAGATCAAGAGAATGGCTTAGCATCTCTGAGATACCACCTCACACCTATCAGAGTGGGCAATATGACCAGAAAGGGCAATGATCAATGTTGAAAGGGATATGGGAAATCTGGGAGACTAATACATTGTTGGTGGAGCTGTGAACTCATCTAACCTTTCTGGAGAGCAATTTGGAATTATGCCCAAAGGGCAACAAAAATGTACATACCCTTTGATCCAGCAATACCACCACTGGGTCTATACCCTGAAGAGATGATGAAAAAGGGTAAAAACATCACTTGTATAAAAATATTTATAGCAGCCTTGTTTGTGGTGGCAAAAAATTAGAAATTAAGTGAATGTCCTTCAATTGGAGTAATGGCTTAACAAACTGTTGTATACGTATGTCATGGAACACTATGAGAAACTAGGAGGGATGGGAATTCAGGGAAGCCTGGAGGGATTTGCATGAACTGATACTGAGCAAGATGAGCAGAACCAGAAAAACATTGTAACAGAAACATGGGGGTGATGATCAACCTTGATGTACTTGCTCATTCCACCAGTGCAACAATCAGGGATGATATTGGGATATCTGTGATGGAGAATACCATCTGTATCCAGAGAAAGAATTATGGACTTTGAACAAAGACCAAAGACTATTACCTTCAAATTAGAAATACAAAAAACCATTATCTTATGTAATTTTGCTATCTCATACTTTATTTTTCTTCTTAAGGATATGATTTCTCTGTCACTACATTCAACTGAGATCAAGGTAAACAATGAAAACAATGTAAAGGCTAACAGAATGCCTTCTGTGGGGGAAAGGAAAGCAAGAATGGGGGGAAAATTTTTAAACTCAAAATAAATAAAATCTGTCTTATGAAAATGAAAAAAGGGGCAGCTAGGTGGTGCAGTGGATAGAGCACCAGCCCTGGAGTCAGGAGTACCTGAGTTCAAATTCAGCCTCAGACACTTAATCATTACCTAGATGTGTGACCTTGGGCAAGCCACTTAATCCCATTTGCCTTGTAAAAAAAAAGAAAGAAAAATATCAAAATATAAAAAAGGAAAAAAGAAATTAAAAAAAAGAAAATTGCTTAGGTGTTATATGACAGTTGGAGAGCATTAGAAATGGGATTTGAGCCTAGTTGCTTCTGATTCCCAGTCCAGTGACCAATATTCATTCACTCTGCCATGGACCTGAGTTTCATCACATATGAAAATGAAGATCTATAGGTTCTCAACGCTGGGGAAAATGGGATGGAATAGCTCAGAAAGTTGTCCAGGATCTCAGAAAAATCTAGTTCTAAGCAAAGTGAGGGCAGTCTGTGATGAGAGAGAGAGAGAGAGAGAGAGAGAGAGAGAGAGAGAGAGAGAGAGAGAGAGAGAGAGACCGACCATGAATTCTGGATGAGTGATCTAGGAAGCATCAGCTTTTGCTTACTGCAGATGCCCACTTTTCTGGAAGCTAGATTAGTGTAAGGGGTCCTATTACACCCAGAGGATGCTTGTGTTTGAATTGGAGCTCTCCCCTAGGGTAATATTTATTGGAAGTACCCAGCTGTTGCTAGAAACAATTCAGAGCACACAGAGATGTTCCTGGAGACCATTCAGGATTTACAAAAGATGCTGACCTCATTCTCTAGGCAACCCTTCTCTCTTCCATTTTCATGTTAAGTTTTCTGAAGCAAGGGACTAAGACTAAGAAATATGCTTTGGGGGGCGTAGCTCTCACCTGGGCTTGCCTTCATCCAAAAATGACTTGGGAAAAGAAGTTGAATTAGGTGTTTAGGAGAATGAGGAGCTGGATATCTGCGGACATTTGTGAAGTTTAGCAATTTTAGGAATAGCACAATCTAACTCTTTCCATTGCACAGATAGGAAAACTGAAACTCAAAGACAATAAATGATTTTTCCAAGGTCATGGAAGTGATTTGGGAACTGAATCAAGACTAGTACCCTAGCATCCAATGCAAAAGTACAATCATCATTCATTCACTCAAAGAGAATTTACTAGACACTACTATGTTTCAGTTTCAGTGCCATACTCTGTGGATATAAAGACATATATGAAACAACTTTTGCCTTCAGGGAGGTTGTAGTCTATTGAAGAAATATTCCAAAAGAAGGAAATAAATATGATTCAAAAAATTGGGTTAAATGAAGACATTCCAAACACATTCTGGCTCATAGGTATCTCAGTCTTCTTAAAGGAAATAGCTTCAGATAAATTGATATTGATAATATATATATAGAAATACATTTTGGGGGTGGCTAGGTGGTATAGTGGCTAGAGCACCAGCCCTGGAATAAGGAGTACCTGAGTTCAAATCTGGCCTCAGGCATTTAATAATTACCTAGCTGTGTGGCCTTGGGCAAGACACTTAACCCCATTTGCCTTGAAAAAAACCTTAAAAAAATTATGTTTTTCATGATTTCAAAAGGCAAAATAAGTGTCATACTGCTTGCCTTTTCAAGGGATATAAGGAAAAGTGAGAAGCTGGATTTCTAAATTTAAAAAAATGAATATTAAAACATTTTACATGTATTGAAAATATTTAAACAAATAATTAAAATATTATATATTTATGGGTATATTCATATATAGTCATATCCTCTATGTATGTCTACATGTTAAAGCACATATGTGTGTGATGTATATATATAGATATAGACATATATAGATATAAACATATATATAGATATATAGATCCAGGCTATAGCTTCCCTTAAGACAGAACTTGAAAACTGGGACCAAAATTCTCATAGCAAGCCAGGAAAAGAAGTGAAAAATATTTCAGCATCTTATAAAGGTGATGGGTTTAAAAACCATAGGATCTCAGTTCAAACATTACCTCTGTTACTGGGATTTGAGACAGCTGGAAAAGGGACTATGTTTAGAATCAGAGAAATCAAATTCCTGTTTACCTCACTACCATGATAAAGTAGAAAGAGATTCAGATTTGGAGGACCTATGTTCAGATCCCAGTATCCAAATGAACTTGCTCCCTACTGTGGCAATATGTATGATCCAGAGAAAATCATGTAATTTCCTTAGGCTTTAGAGTCTTCCTCATCTATAAAATGAAGAGATTAAACTAGATGACCCTTGAAGGGTTCCAGTAATAGACTATGGTCTTAAGAAGTTGCTTCTCTGATCCAAGTTTTGTCAACTGTAAAATGAAAGAGTTGAAGTTTCTAAGGACTTCAAAGGATTGTTCTGGCTCTAAATCACCTAAATTACTTATACAAATATGAAACATGCTTTGTCCTCAAGGAGTTTGTAGTCTATTGAGGAAATATTCCAAATAGTTTGGAATAGACCATTCCTTCCAATTGATATGTCTTATCAATAGGAAGATCTCTAAAGTCTCTGCCCAGTCCTAAATCTATGATTCCCGTTGCATTTGTAAATCTGGAGAATGAGAAGGAAGAAAAACCATATGGGGTGGGGGAAAGAATTCCTTCTTGGCTTACTGACAGGTGCTACTTCCTCTCAGTCAGAAAAAAACACATAATTACAAAGGAGGACAGGTAGCAATAGGAAGCTGAAAGATGATCCACTTAATAACTCTGTGCTATGTGGTGACAGGGGTCTTGATGCCAGAGTGGGAGCATTTTTTATGAAAGATGAAACAGAAAAACAATATTATGTCTTGCTGGAGAAAAAAATGAGTTTTCTTGGGTCATTATATGAGGGAGAAATCATCCTGATTCTAGATCTCCTTTGATGTGTTGGCAGCTTGAAGAAGACCAGGTGTGTGTTTCATGAGAGCCAATAAAGGAATCCAATTCAATATAAGATCATAGGCATTTATTAAATATCAACTAAAGCTGGAAGATGCTAGAAGATGGGAATATGGAATCAAACATCCTGCTGACCTCAACAAAGTTAAATGTAGATATAGTCAGCTGAGGAGGAGTGCCAGACCTGGGATCAGAAAAATTTCCATTCAGGTCCTACCTACCTTACTTACTAGCTGTATGACCCTGGATAAATTATTTAACCAACCTGCCTAGTTTTCTTACATATAAAAGGAGGATAATAATTGTATCTATCTTTCAGAGCTGTTATGAGGAATAAATGAAATAACATGTAAAACTCTTTATAAGCCTTTAAATGATTGATAAATATCAACTAAAATTACATTCTCCTGAGAGAAGCAACGCTAATGCATTATGTCTTTTAAGTACAGTGGACAGAAACTATCAATGTGTTTGGAGAAGACAAAGTATGCAAAATCTTTTTATTTTATATAATCAAAATAATCTATTTTAGATTTTAATGTTCGCTATTTCTTTTTAATCCTAATTTCTTCTTTTTTTCATAATTCTGACAGATAAACTACTCCAGGATCTCTTAAATTGTTTATAGTATCACCCTTTATATAACCTTATTTTAGTGTAAAATTTCTGCTTTACCTTTATTCAGTTTTCCTAGCAATTTTTTTACAAATAATGAGGGTTTGTTCTAAAAGCTTGGGGTTTATCATATATCAGATTACTATGGCCATTTACTATAATGTAATGTGTACCTAATCTATTCCACTAATGCACCACTGTATTTCTTAGCCAGCACCACATTGTTTTGAGAATAACCACAAAAGCACTTTTAAATAAATTATTTCATTGGACTCTTATGTCCAACACATTCACAGATAAATATTTGTCTCAGTTTCTGCATCTGTAAAAAGAACTGGAGAAGGAAATGGCAAAGCATCCCAATGTCTTTACTAAGGAAACCTCAAATGGGGTCACAAAGAGCTGGATATGACTGAAACAACTTAACAAAATATTTTTATTTTATCCAGCTGCTTCTGTTACCATGGGTATAGTGGTTCCTATTATGAGAATGGGAGCAGCAATATAGATTGCTAGACTTGAATTCAGGTGGACTCCTCTTTCTGGTTCAGATCCAGCCTCAGACACTTACTAGTTCTGTGAGCCTGGGCAAGTTGCTTAACCCTGCTTGCCTCAGTTTCCTCATCTGTAAATGATCTGGAGAAGGAAACAGCAAACTACTCCAGTATTTTTGACCAAACTCCAAATGGGGTCATGAAGACACAGACACAATTGAAAATACTTAACAACAATAAACAAAAATGCAAAGTAATTGCCTGGGAAGAATAGCACTAACATGATATAATACCAAGATGTTTTTGTACTCTAAAGGACCTATGTTTAAGTTCTGGCTTGCAACTACCTGCCTGGTGACTTTGGACAAATATCAGAACTTCTCTGCTCTCATGTGTAAGAGGAGAAGATTGAACCAGATGGCCTCTGAGGCTCCTTCTAGCTTTAAGTCTATGACCCTATGAAACATTGGTGGATGAGGGGAACCAATTATCTAATGAGTTTCAAGTCAGCTTATCAGTCAACGAGTTCTGTCATAAACACATCCTTGATAGAGCAGCCACTTGGAAGTTCCTCAAAGCTTCTCAGTTTTTCCTTGGTCTCCTTCTTAATGTGTGTAATTTTTCATCTTCCTTTCCATCATAGTCACAAATTCTAAGAAGCTGGTGGACCGATTACTCTCCATAGCTACTTTACGGAACAGAACATCAAGAGTTCCAGAAAGGTTAAGGATAATGGTGGGTCTGTGGGAATTCTTAGAAACATAAAAACTCAGCCTGTAAATTGGGTGGGAAACCATTATTTTCATTTTGAAATTCTAATCAATAAAATAGACTATCTCTAAGCACAAAAATGGAAAATGACCTAGAAATTCATCTAGTTCAACTTTCTCATTTTATATAGAAGGAAACTGAGAAATAGTGGCTTGTCCAGAGTCATATAGTTTGTTAGTATGATTTGAATCCTGGTCTTGTAAGGCATTGTCTAGGCAATGTAGGGGCCTTTAAGAAGTCGATGTTCACTAAAAATACTGGTCCAGTCAATATTTCCACTCCACAATTCTATTTTATGGTTTAGTTTGTGCTAGAGGAAATAGTCCTTCTGAAAAGTTGTCCAAAAGAAACTCATGTCCATTTAATGATCTGGATGATCTTAAATTATTAATCTCCAAAGAGACCAGTAAGAAATGATGTCCTCATACAGCAGGCCTGCTTACCCCAGTCCATAGTGAATTCAGAAGGAGCAGCCTAAGTCAGAGGCGAGGAGAAAACCACTTAATTATTTACAAAATGTAATGAAGCAGTGAACTGGAAACATGTTTCTAACATAACAAACACTTTTCTCCCTCTTCAGAAAGTTCAATTTTCCTCTGGCTTCCCCATTGTTTTATAGCAACACTTTTACATTGTGATCAGCTCAGGAAATGGTTACCAGAGTAACCGGGGAAGACTCCTCTCTCAATCCTCAGATGAACTATTCCTTTGTAAGGCAGATTCCAAAAAAGAGACCTATCCTGTCATTGAGAAGAACCTGAATTTGTGACCAGAAAATGTAGTTCAAGATCCAACCCTGCCACTTGTTTGCTGTGTAGCCCTGGCCAAAGGACCCCAATTTCTTCATCTGTTAAATGAAAACCAATAATCTAATTAGACAAAACAATTACCTATAGAGAGCAAACTTGAAACAAATAGAATGCCCATTAAATGGGAGAGGGTTATTCTCCTAATTATAATACTCAAGGTGATGGAATATGTCTGTGTCTTGGCAACATTTTCTATGGGAAAGATGGGGGATCATGGGAAGACATATGAATTGATGAAAAATGAAGTGAGCAAAACCAGGAGAACTGTATACACTATGAGCACAACATGCTGAAGGGAAAGACATACAAGACTAGAATTCAATAGAAATAGGAAGGAAGGAAGGAAGGAAGGAAGGAAGGAAGGAAGGAAGGAAGGAAGGAAGGAAGGAAGGAAGGAAGGAAGGAAGGAATATTATATCATTTCATCCTCAAAGCAACCCTAGGAAGAAGGTTCTATTATTATCCCAATTTTTCAGTTGAGGAAACTGAGTCAGACGGAGGTTAAGTGACTTGTTCAGGTACATACAGCTAGTTTGTGTGTTTAAGCTTGGATTGTAACTTAGAACTTTCTGACTCCAGAATCAATGTTCCTCCCACTGGATAATCTGGTTGCTTCCAGACTAAAAATGCTCCCTTACTTCTTGGTGAAGAACTGCCTACTCTTTTGGACTTGATTGATGCAAATTACTTTTGCCAGATTGCCCTTCTCCCCATTTTCTGTTTTCATTATTTGAATTATTGATGGTTTTTCTGAGTAATGGAGGAAAGGAGAAAAGAAAGTTATAATGGGAAGTGAAAGTTACATGAAACTAAAATATGTCAAAATAATGAAAATTATTACCATTATTTTATTTGTCTTATTGGATAGTTGGGTAGTTCAATGGATAGAGTACTCACTAAGCTTGGAATCAGAAAGATTAATCTTCTTCAGTTCAAATCTATGCTCAGTTACTTACTAGCTGTGTGCCCCTGGCTGTGTCACTTAACCCTGTTTGCCTCAGTTTTCTCATCTATAAAATGAGCTGGAGAAGAAAATGGTGAACTTCTCAAGTATCTTTGCCAAGAGAACCCAAATGAAGTCAAATATGACTGAAACAACTGAACATAAGATTGTGGCATGGAACAAATTAGATGAGACGTATAAAGTCTTCTATAAGTGAATACTATTATCATTAATCAGTAATAATAATAATATTTGTGATACTATTGCTAGTAGTAATATAAAAGTGAAGCTCAAGCTACTGTTTCTAAGGAATGAATAACTGCAAAATCGATCAACTAGTATTTATTAGACGACTAGCATGTATTAGAATAACTAGATGGTGTGCCGTCCCTGGAGTCAGGAGTCCCTGAGTTCAAATCCAGCCTCAGACACTTAATAATTGCTTGGCTGTGTGACCTTGGGCAAGTCACTTAACCCCATTTTCCTTAAATAAAAAAAGAATAACTAGATGGTACAGCAAATAGAGTACTGGGCCTGGAGTCAGGAAGTTCAAATGTGTCATTGGGCAAGTCACTTAACCCTGTTTGCCTCAGTTTCTCATTTGTAGAATTAGCAGAAGGAAATGGCAAACCATTCCAATATGTTTGCCAGGAAAACTACAAATGGGGTCACAAAGAGTTGAATATGACTGAACAGCAGTTAAAACAACAATAGCAGTACATATTAATTCCTAATTATCTGCTGAGCACTGCTACACCTTGGAGATACAAAGAAAGGAAGTGAAGAAAAACAGTTCCTCCTCTCAAAGAGCTCCCAATTAATGGTCAGAAATGCCAACAACTGAATTCTCCTCTTTTTGTCCCCTCAAGCTTTATCTCTTGACTTCTTTGCTTGCTTTATGGACATTCATCAAGGCATAAATTAGGAAAAGAGGGGGGCATAGAATGGAGTAGGTGAAGGCCAATGGTCATCTAAGGTACCAAGGACCAGAATACTTTCCATATCTCCTATTTCCAAACCAATGAATTCTTCTACCTCAGACATTAATTGCAAACAGACCAAAAGCATAATTAGGAAGGGTTTTGTGCCCATGGAAAGGATCGTGAATAGAACTCAGGACAAGAAAAAAGAAATATTCCCTCAGTTGGAGTTGAATACAATGATACCCTAGGAAGAGAGACAGAACCCAGATCACCCGATGGCCATTCCTAGAAAGGTCAATATGTCTGTTGGGGGGGGGGGGTGAAGAGAGAGGACAGTAGAATAGTGGAAAACCTTACCCTAATCAACCTTCTGATTACTTCCTACTTTTCCCAGTCCTTTATTTAAATAGTTTCTAAGCTGACTTGTTTCTACTCTGCAAAAAAAGATTCCACATACCTTTTGGCACCCTGTAAATTTGGCATTCTAGCCCAAAGCCCTAGGTATCCAAACCATAGTTATAGCTCTAAGGCAGAGGGATTAGTCAGACCACTTAGTTGAGTCTGGAGGTGTACTGGAGTCATACAAATCAGAACTTGAATAATCATTTTATTGATTGTCTAGACAATTTTTTGAGAGGCAATTGTGGTTTGGGTGATTTGCCCAGAGTCACACAATTAGAAAGTGTCTGTTTTCCAGAATTGAATTCTAGTCTGCTCATAGGACCACTGTGCCACCTACCTGTCCCAATTGCCTAGATTTAAGAAAGTGATGGAGAAAATGTTAATGGTACAGATTAAATTTAAAAGGGTATAATATATTTTTGTAGAGGTTGCTAAATATTTACACTCTGGATGCAACTGGCCATAGATTGTAAATTATCCAATTGAATCCCAGAGTCATTGAATGAGGGCTTTCAAATCTCAGTTTCAAGCAAATGGATTCCTCCATATTTTTTTGGTAAATTTATTTTGTTTTCCCTCCCTGGGACATGAAAACAATTCATAGAAACAACATCTGTTTTCACCCCTCCTAGGGTTGCTAATGTAAGCAAGGAAGAATAGCAGATGGATATTTTTTATAGGTAGTATTTTGTAGTTTTCCAGCTGCTGTAGCAAAAAACAACAAAACAGAACTGCAGAGTTGAAATTTCAGGGTCTAAATTTTAATCCCAATTCTGCAACCTACTGCTTGCATACCCTTGGGCAACTCATTTAGCCTCAGTGAGCCTCAGTTTCTTCATCTGTCAAATGAAAGGGTTAGACAAGATGATCTCCAAAATCCCTTCTAGCTGTGAGTCTAGGACTATGCCTTCTATGAGAGTGAATTTTGATTTAATTCCTCTGAATATTTTAAGATCTCACTTCCCTGGCAGATGATTTCTCATCTGCCCCAGGTGATTCATGGATGTTTAATGAAGAGGACAGTATTATGGAAAGCTCTTCAGTGTAAGGGAGCTTTCAGAAAGAGGACCTAACTCTTACCATCTGTATTGCAAGGCCAATGAGTTCAACAAATTGAGTTTGTTCTTTGTCTACTTAATCCATTGCCCAGAAGCAAGCCCTTACAGCAGGGAGTCTGGGCCTTGCTTTCTGTGGACTGTCTCTCAGACCAAATTTTGAATTAAACTGTTTCCCATTTTGACACCAGCACCTTCCCCTGCCCCCCATCCTGTTCAATGATTGGTCTGGCCTTAAGCACAGCAAAGAGAATGATAGGATCAGAGATTCCTAGGTTTAGAACCAGAAAGGACCTGACAGAAGTCAACCTGTCCAAACCATTCATTTCACAGATAAACTAACAATCAGAAATGAAAAAAGATTTTCCCAAGGTCATACAGGCAATAAATATCAGAAGAGGTATTTGAACCCAAATATACTGATAGCTAGGTAGCTCAGTGGATTGAGTGCCAGGTCTGGAATCAGGAAGACCTGAGTTTACATCAGACATTTACTAGCTATGTGACCCTGGGTAAGTTATTTCATTCTGCCTCATTTTCCTCATCTGTAAAATGAGCTGGAGAAGGAAATGGTAAACCTCCAGTATCTCTGCCAGAAAACTCCAAATTGAGTCACAAAGAGTAAGATATGCCTGAAACAATTAAATAATGTCTCTGACTATATGTTTTTTCCACTGTCTCTTAGACAGTTTTGAATTTCAAATTGTCAACCAGGTGAAGTTCACCCCTCAAAATGCAGAGAATTCCAAGCTGGGAAGAAAGTAGAAAAGTATAATTAGGAGGAAAATCAGACATTAGTGGCAAGCCCCAAGTGTAGAGCCTACAACCCAGGAGAGGCAGGGGAGATTTAGGTTTGAAAACCACAAAGGGGAGGTTCAAAGATGGGCTAGAGAAAAGATTGGATAATTTTCCCCAGGACCAAGAGGACAATGAAGCAGAATGTTTTGCAGGCATGGTTGACTACTAGGCTGGTGTGGGCCAGTTTTAGGGGAAGGCTGGTGTGGGCCAGTTTCAGTCGGCAAGGTTAGCCAATAAACACCAGCAAGACTTTGACTCACTGCAGGCTCTTTTCAGCAAATAGGCACTGTTTCCAATGCATCTGCCCAGTAAGGCAACTTATAGAAAACACACATATTAATCTCAGAGATATTTCCACAAAATCAAGAAGACCTATGTTAAATCATATCATATATATATGTGTATATATATATATATACATATATATATATATATATGTTAGATAGATGATTCTTATTGTGTAATTTAAATCTCTGGGTTTCAGTTTCCTCATCTGTAAAATGGAGATCACAATAGAGTCAAACTACTTCCACTATTCCTTTGTGTAAGTTGGAGGGGAAGATCATAAATGTGGACATTGCATATGTCATTGGATTTTTTTCAATGCATTGATGGGTTTTGCTGATATTTTTCCTCATTTTCATCTGAAAATTTTGTCATGTGGATAAACTTTCTGAGAAAGGAGGGCATCTAGATAGTGCAGTGAATAGAGCACTGACCTTGGAGTCCGAAGGATAGAAGTTCAAATCCAACCTCAGACACTTGCCTCTTGCTAGTTGACCTTGAATAAGCCATTTAACCCTGATTGCCTTGCATACACATCCCTATCTAGTCATACTGATTCCTATCTGGCCACTAGACCAGATGACTCTGGAGGAGAAAGTGAGGCTGATGACCTAGCACAGCATCTCCCTCACTCAATTCCAATTCGTGTGCTGGTCATGGTATCACCTCCCTGAAATCATGGTCCTCTTTGAGAATGAAGGATAAACATTATTAAGTCACTTAACCCTGATTGCCTCACATCCAGAGTCATCTCCAGTCATTCTGATTCACATCTGGCCTCTGGATTCAGATGACTCTGGAGGAGAAAGTGCATAGCATCCCCTCACTCAAATCAGATTCATGTGCTTGTCATGGCATCACCTCCCGAATGTCATGGTCTTCTTCAAGAATGAAGAATAAACATAATCAGGGGGAGGGGGAGAAACAGAGCTAATACTGAAAAATCAGTAGTTAAAAAAATATAACTCATGGTGTTGTTATAAAGATCAAATGAGACTACTTATCTAATAGGCAATATGATAGTTATGTGTTTCAGGATGGAATAATCTCAGTAAGATCCTGCCCCAGACACTTGCTATGTGATTCATGACAAAGTATTTAACCATCCTTAGTCTCATTTTCCTCCTTTACAAAATGAGCATAATGACCCTCAAAGTATCCACCTTCCATGGTTATTGTGAAACTCAAAGGAGATCATGTGAAATACTTTGCACTATAAATGTCCCTGGTTCAGAACCCTGTTATCTTTTAAATGGGAATATAAAAAGTCCCAATATTACTGGATGACTGTGCAGTGAGGAAACCATGGAAAGCACTTTACAAATCTTAAAATATTATGGGGGGTGTCCCAAAAGTCTTGGTGCAACTGTAAGCAAAATGCTTAAATCTCAATGGATCATGTCATTGAGTGTAAAGTGCTGTGCAAATCTTAAAGCTCCATATAAGTCTAGTCAATATGAATTTATTAAGTGTCTGCTTTGTGCCAGGCACTTGTTTAAGTGTTCATCTTACAAAGAAAGGGAAAAAATAGTCCCTGTCCTTAAAGAGCTCACAGTATAATGGAGGAGACCTTAACATAGTGTCTTGCCTATAATCGTCAGACAGTAGAAAGGATTGGCTTGAAACAAAGATGTAAATTGCAAATCTGAGAAAACTGTGAACAAATAAACTCTAGACAGGATAAATTGGAGACAATTAGAATGGGAAGGCATTAGAATGAAAGAAGAATGAAGTTTCTTGTTGAAGGGGAGATTTTTGACTGGGTTGCAGCTAATACAATGCTGGGATATATTCCAATACTTTGGATAGTGAATCCAGGTCTAAAGAGGCTAGAATACTGTGATATATTTAAAAAAAGAAGGAAAACAGAGACATCCAAGAGTGGATGAAGAAAGAGAGGCATTCTAGGCATTGAATACAGACAGTGAAAATACCTAGAATAGAGAAGAGTATCCTGGATACTCTTGGATAAGGAACGGCAGTTTTTACGTTGGTTCCTAGAGGGAAGAGATTTTGTTTTTGTTTTTGCATTGTAATATGTAGTGGGTACTTAATAAATGCTTTTGGTTAATTGGTTCATTTCCAGTATTGGCTTAGTGTTCATTATCTGACTTGATATCCAATGTTTGCATTAGGACTCGACTATTAGATGTTCTGTCTTGATGTTTAATATTTGCATCACTTGACTATCAGACGTTTTTTCCCACTTCTTGATGGAGTAGAGTCCAATCAGAACTATGGATAGTACTTGTTAGCCATTCTTTTTCCCAGACTTCATTTGGTATCTTCTTGGATTCCAATCTGGTATTAGATTGTTGATAATGCATGAAGCAGTCTAGCCATCTAAGTCAGGAGCACCACACATTTTCTTGATTTCTTTGCTAACAACTCATGATCCTCACCTCTTCCAAAGTTGCTGCTTGTTGAATATAAAAATTATACCATTAGTTCCCTTCAAGCATCCCCCAAAATCTTCCACTTTGCTGAGAAGTCTGTTTAACCTCCTGGCAAGTATAATATCTTCACAGAATGGCTTGTAATTACCAAAATGGTTGTGAGCCTGGTTAGAGCAGCTGATTATTAAAATATCTTCAAATCAGGTCTGAAAAATGTTCAGCTCTATTCTGTGGGATTTTTCCCTGTTCTTTATGTGACTGGGTCACTTACCAGTAAGGTTAGAAGTGTTGTGATAATGAGATCTATTTCCATTCTGTAGTTTCCCTCCCCTGATGCTGATTAAAAGACAAATTGGAGATGAGGCTGCAAATGTGCCCCCAGTGAAATCTGTGGCTTGAAGAATTCTCTAGCTGCAACAAAACCCAAAAGTCATCTGATCCATCCCCCTGCCACCAGCAGTACAGTGCCTGTAGCATGTCATAGATGTATTTCTGTGTCAGAAAAGGTGTAACTTATTAGGGATTTACAGTTGGTCTCATTTCAAACTGAGCATGAAGATGGTGGCACCTTCATTTAATGAAACATGTATGTGTCACCTTTCCATCAATGAAAAGAGTCCTTGCACGTATTACTGAGACCAATCTAATAAATAACCTTTTCTAAAGTCTGATTGCTTATTGCAGGAAATATTTTTGTTAAGAGAAAAACTATCAAATAAAGAATATCCCAGGTGTTCACAGACTCTCATAGCTGGCAGGTGCCTCACAAACCATGTAGTCTAAGCCATCTCCAGCAAAGAATCCCTTAAATTTGACCCTGACAATTGGCTGTCCAGTCTCTCTCTACTTGAAGACATTTACTGAAAGGAAAACCATATCTTTTCAGAGGTCTATCCCACTTTGGGAGGATTTCTAAATATTAACAACTTTTTCCTTATGTAGAAGAAGAAGAACTATTTTCTCACTCAACTTATGGGTTGGGTTTCTCCAGTTTTAAAGGATACTTTGTAGGTATGCTCTTTAAAGATTATAGTTCACAAGCCCAAGCAGTGTGCCTACTTTTACTGGTCAAAGGGGTGGCTAGGTGGCACAGTGGATAGGGCACCAGCCATGAAGTCAGAAGGACCTGAGTTCAAATTTGAATTCAGATATTTAATAATTATCTAGCTGTGTGACCTTGGGCAAGTCATTTAACCCCATTGCCTTGCAAAAAAGTCAATCAATAGAAACAGTTGGCTCTAAGCAATGGCATTTACTAAAGTGGCATGATAAAAATAAATAGCAGCTCCAACAACTTTTCCCTCATATATCGAGAGTTTCATTGCTCACGAATGCACATAGTGCTCCCCAGTTCTTTTTTCAGGCAAACTACTTCCTCTGAATTTGATTTTTTAACTCAAACTTATGATTTTATATTTTCCCCTATTAAAACCATCTTTTTAAATATATCACAGTATTCTAGCCTCTTTAGACCCAGATTCACTATCCAATGTATTGGAATCTATCACAGCATTGTATTATTAGCAGTAATGCTGTATTTCCTTATTTTCCAGAAGAGCAAATAGACTCAGAGAAGGAAAGTGAACTACCCAAGTTAAAAAAAAGTATTCATGTCAATTCAACAAGAATTTATTAACAACATTCTATATATGAGACTCTGTGTTATATGTGAGGAACATAAAGTAGTTTCTCCAGCCCTTCAGAAATTCACATTCTTCAGATGGTAAGGAAACATGTAGAAGAATCTGAATTAAAATCTAGGTCAGCTGCTTCAAAACCCAGTGATCTTTCCAGTTTCTTGACCTAAGCCAAATGTGAATTGGGAGGCCCTGAATAATATACATAGATTGCCTGTACCCTGTGGAGATACATGATTCTGTATTTTACACTAAAATTTCATAAATATATTCCTCCCTTCTGGATTTGAAAGTCTGAGACAGGCTCCTTACTGCTCAAGATGATTTGGCTGCCATGTTATCCCTCCACTATCTCTAAATGCACCTGTTCTCTTTCATTTCTGTTCTAAAATGTGAATGTTATTTACAGTCCCGACCCTTATTTTCTTCCTTCCTTTTTTACCCCTTAGTATTACAAAATACCAAAGTCTTAGAGTTGTAGGAACAGTGGTCACCTAATATGAACCTTACTTAAACAAGAATCTTTAATGAAATATGTACAACAAATGTTCATCCAACTTGAAGCTCTCCAATGAGGGGACCCTCTATTTACACTTTGGGACTATACTAAGGAAGGTTCTCCCCATAACAATACAGAAAAGATAATAATTCCTTAATAAAGAATTTCCACTGTGGAAAATCTTTCCAGTAAAACAAACCATAATTTAACTGTGATTTATTAAGGACATCCTAGGGAGTTTCTTGAAACTCATGGAGGTTAAATGACTTTCCTAGGGTGATAGACATAGCTAGTATCAGGGACAGGTTTCAAATTCAGACCACCTCTCCCATTCACATCACAATACTTTATCTAATAGATCATATCCCCTTTTCTGTAATCATTAAGTATGAATATATGTTCTTACAGCTTCCACCTAATTTTCCCAGTTTTGCCCTCTGGGAGTCAAGCAAGTCAAATATAACCTCACTTATAGAAGGAAGAAAGGAAAGAAAAAAGGAAGGAAGGAAAGAAGGAAGGAAGGAAAGAAAATGAAAGGCTATGGAGCAGGAAGGGAAGGGAGGGAGGAAGAATGGAAAGGAAGAAGAAAAGAAAGAAGGAGGAAAAAAGAAAAGAATCCATGGAATCCCTTAACTCTCCTTAAGATTCAGCTTAAAGATTACTTTTATTCTTTCCTTGATCCTCAAAGCTAAACACCCATGGCTTCTTCAACTGATCTTCAAATATTACAGGATACTCAGTTGAATAACCAAAATATATAGTAATGTTCAAGGTCCATTATACAGTATGCTAAAGTATAATTTGCTTTAGAATCCTGTCTCTCCTACCAATAGCTGTGTGATCATGGGCCAACAGGTCACTTAATTCTCCCAGGCCTCCATTCTCTCTCTGCAAACAAGGAAATTATTGTACTAGATGACTTCTGAGGTTGCTCCCAGTATTTGGTCTCAATTCTGTAATCCTAACTCTATCCATGGTAGTAGTCTGATGCCTATTCTTTACATTGTTCCATTGACTGGTCCCACCTGGTCCATCCAGTACAAAGTAAGGTAAAGGCCCAGCAACATTTCAGCCATGCCTTGGCAGCCAGCAGTGATTGCTAAAGCTGGATTTCTTTAAAATGGTCTAATGAAATAACCCTAAGATATTAACATTGGCTCTCAGGCTTGTGTTCAGGGCCAAGAGACTGAACACTTTTAATAATTCAAGGTTGTTCTTGCAGAGCTAGTTGAATTTTTCTAATTTGTCAAAATAATGACCTTCATTCTTGAATCAGGACAAATGGCTTTTGAATTGTTGTCTCTGGGGAATGGACTCAGTTCCTCTCTTCCTTGAGTTACTCTTTTTGAAGTATCTGATTGGGACATGTGCCTCTATAACTGACAACATCCTTACTGTAGAATGAGAAACTGGAATCATCCGACGGACAACATCCATGACATCTTGATGTCTGTCTATCACGTGGTATCTAGCCTATCATCACTCAGTACAAGGAAAGGACAAACTCAGTCTGTGGGTAAAAACAGAATATAAAATGTAGCAGAGATCCAGAAAAGAATGACAGAAAAGAAAAAGTATAGTGGAGAAAGAGAAGAGTCAGACCATAGTCATAGTAATGGCAGAATCATTAAAACCAGAGCTTGAGGGGACCTCAAAGTTCTTCTTTCTTAAAGTATCATAAGACCGTACACTTTGAACTGGTAGGAAAGATAGACATTATCTAATCCAACCACCTCATTTTCCATCTGAGGTGACTAATCCCCATTGAGATTAAGGGACTTGTTCCAGTTCACATTGCTAACAGGTGGCAGAGCTAGAATTCAGATTCAGACCCCATGATTTCCAATCCCAAATATATCACAGTTACTCAAAGTCCAACCCCAAAATAAAGAAAACCACCAAGTAATTATTCAGTATTTCCTTAAGAACCCCAACAAGGGGCAGCCCACTCTCTCCTGCAGCAGTCTGTTCCCCTTTGGAAGAGCTAATTATTATCTTGATCCCCCTGACATTAGGAATCATTTGATCTTAGTTTCTGATCATTTCTGCTGGGGTCTACTCCCCCACTTCCAGCCTGTCAATTGCTCGAATACTTGTATTATAGATATCTATAGTCCAGTGTCCCCCAAATTCTCTCTTCTTCAAGAGAAACATTCGCAGCTCCTTCAACCCGAAACTATCAAATAACTGAGACAGAATTTGAACCCAAGATTCAAAGTATAGTCTCTTTCCTTTTTTGGTTGTTTTATTGTTTCATTTATTTATTTATTTTCATCCATATGCACATGTATATTTTTAAGTTACAAAATTTCCTTCTACCCTCCCTTCCCACCCCCTCTCCTCAGTGCAAACAGTCAGGTTAGCATTGTACAAGCATATCTTTGGTAAACATGTTAACAGATTAGTTATTTTCAGTGTGAGGAATTAGGGTTAAAGGAGAGGGATACATAAGATATCATTTTTATAGTGTTCATCAGATTCTGAAGGGTTGTCTTTTGTGAGTGTGTGTGTGTGTGTGTGTGTGTGTTTTGTTTTGTTTTTCTTCCTCTAGTTGGGGATAATAAAGTCCATAATCGAACTAATACAGTTGTCCTAACTCTATGAACTGCTAAGAGTTGCTGCTTCCATCAAGGTTGATCATCTCACAATGTTGTTGTTAATGTGTACGTTGTTCTCAGATCCTGTAAGTCATTCCATGCTTCTCTAGAGTCCAACCATTTATGGTTTCTTGTTGAACAATAGCATTCCATAGTATTCATATACTATAACTTCTTTAGCTATTCCCCAATTGATGGGCATCCCCTCAATTTCCAATTCTTTGCAACTACTAAAAGAGCTGCTATGGCTATTTTGGAATGTGTAGGACTTTTCCTTTTTTAATAATTTCTTCTGGATATAGGCCTAGAATTGGAATTGCTGGGTCAAAGGGTATGAACAGTTTTATTGCTCTATAGTCCTCTTTGTAAAATACCAGGCTATCTCTCTATTTCATTGAAGTAGGTAGAAGAACACATTCAAGCTCTGTTTGGCAATGTGATATAGTGGGAGCATATTGGATTCATAGACAGAAGACTTGGGTTCAAATCCTGAATTTGATGTTTGCTACCTGTCTGGGCCACTCACTTTACCTACCTCAGACTCAGTTTCCACCTCGGAAAAATGAGAATGTTGGATTAGATGACCTTTAAATTCCCTTCTAGCACTAAATATATGATCTTAAGGCATTTCATTTCATTGGGTAGAGGTTCCTTACCTATAAAATAATAATAATAGCTATCTTTAAGGTTTGCAAAGTTCTTTATATGTATCTCATTTCATCCTCAAAGCAACCTTGTATGAGGTAGAAACATTATTATTCCCATTGTATCATTGAGAAAACTGAGGCTGAGAGAAATTGAGTAACTTGCTCAGTCACACAGCTTAGTGGTTTCTGAGGCATAATTTGGACTCAAGGCTTCCTGACATCTTCCTGATGTCAAACACTATCTACCTCACCGTCTAGCTACATTTAATATGAGGAACTTGGTCAAAATGGTCTTTGAGGTCCCTTCCAAATCTACTTTTGTCATTTTAGTCCAAGGGTTAACCCAGGATCCAAGCATCCCATTTGCTAGATCTAATCTCTGACCTCTAGAGTAGTTACCAGTCCCACTGGCATAAATCAAAGTTTCCTGGCTTTCTGCCATGGTCTCTGGCAGGCTCCTACTTACTAAGTATGATGCCCTGAACTCCCTAGGAAGGTCTTCATGCTGTCTCTTTGCCATCTGTGATTTTATATCTGGTGGGGGGGGGGGAATGTCAGAAATATCCACAGCAAATGCTCCCTTTTGCTCCAAGATCTGCATTTGTCCTTTGACTGAAAGAGCTGGAATTTCCCTCCAAAAGAAGCAACTACCACAGGAGTCTCATAAATTGGGGAAAGTAATTGCTTATACTAGGAACCATGACTGGAGACCATGGTCTCAGCTTCATTTCCTCCCTTATTAGTGCAATCTACCATCCCGCCATTAGCTAGACACACTAAAATGAGTTTATCAACTTACCCTTTTCCTTCATAGCATATCCTAACAGTGAGTAGGCGAGTACATCATTGCTGCCTTGGATGAGGACTCTGAAAGTAAAGATCAGTTTTGAAACATGCCATGAATATTAGTGCTTGCAGCCCAACCACTTTTGCCAGATGGACTTAACCTTTAAATTCCAGCATGTCTGTGTGAATGACCTGATCTTCAGGGGAGATTTTTCAATGGATCCTACCCCTAGCCCCTGCTTCAGTCCTGCTGCCTATAAGATGTGAGAAATATGGATTATACATGAGAAGTGAAGCAGCATAGCATAGTGGAAAGAATGTTGAATTTTGTATCAGAAGACTAGAGATCAAGAGGTGGTTGCCATCTAATTCACCCCCTCATTTTACAGATGTGAAACATTAGGTTCAAATCCTTCTGACATTTACTAGCTTTATAAGCATGGGTAAATCACTTAACCTCAGTGAGCCTCAGTTTCCTCACCTGGAACATGAGGGGGATTGGACTTAATAGACTTTAAAAATCTTTGTGTTCTAAATCTACATTCTACAGGAGTTTTCCTTTAACAAAAGAACTGCAGGACCATAGATTTAGAGTTAGATGGGATTTAGTGACCCACTAAATGAAAAAGTGTCCTTTAACGTTCAGCCCCCTCATTTTCCGATCAAGACATTGAGTTAGGCTGTTGTTGTTGTTGTTTTTACTCCATTCTTGAAAAAGACCATGACATCAGGGAGGTGATGCCATGACAAGTATGTGAATAAGATTTTAGGGAGGGAGGCTATGCTAAGTCACTAGCCTCACTTGCTCCTTGGGAGTCATCTGGGTCCAGTGGCCAGATATGAACCAGGGCAATTGGAGATGGTCCTGAATTTGAGATGATCAGGGCTAAGTGATTTCTAGTAAGGATCAAGTATCTGAGGCTGGATTAGAACTCCTGTCCTTCTGACTCCAAGACCAGTGCTCTATCCACTGCAACACCTAGATGCCCTGATATTTTATAAGTGAGGCCCCTGTGAGGGCTCTCTAGTTCAGGGATGAGAGCATTGATCTTGTAAACCAGGAGTTGAAAGTTCACAAGAACTGAGTTAGGTAGAGATTCGGAAGATAATCAGGTTCAAGGGCCTTCTCTGACACCTATGAACTTTCTGATTATTTGCTCATACTTTTTGAGCCTCATTTTCCTATCTGTAAAATGGCAACAATGACAGAAATTGCCTCATAGAATGGTCATGAGCATCAAATGAGAAATTATATTTAGTCTTTATAAAATGGGGACAATGATAGCAACTACCTATAGAATGGAAATGGGCATCCAATGAAATACTTTATAGCTCTTGGTCAATCTTAAGGCATTATATCTAATTATAACCAACACTTTCAGAACAATCTTTTTTTTTCTGCACCCATGATTTCATTCATGTAGGAATGAAGATGAAGAAACTCGGTCTACCAATGCAGGTCAGAACATTTTCTACATCTTATGGTTTTACAACCTGGAACACTGGGAGGTGGAATATCTTGACCTGGGTCATATAGCTGATAAGTATCAGAGGAAGGATTTGAATCCAGGTCTTCTTGATCTTAAGATTGGTATTTCATCTACCATTTCA
Source organism: Macrotis lagotis (assembly GCF_037893015.1). Classification (NCBI taxonomy): domain Eukaryota; kingdom Metazoa; phylum Chordata; class Mammalia; order Peramelemorphia; family Peramelidae; genus Macrotis; species Macrotis lagotis. Next base: position 662,731,775 of record NC_133666.1, read on the forward strand.
TCTACCTTTCATTTAAGTGTTTGTCAAATATATGGCATAAATTATATTATCTAACCACTGTAATAGTTATATTAAGTAAATTACATTATAAACCATATTTTAACCCTATATAACCCATATTACCCATAAAGAAACTGAGGTCAAGGTCACATAGTTTATAAATAAGTTTCTGTTGCAAGATTTGAATCCAAGTCTTCCTGACACCTGGTCTAGAACTCTCTCCATAATACCTTATTATTATTATTATTATTATTATTATTATCATTCCATATGAATAGGAGAGTATTTATCTGGACAATATGGCAGCTTATTTGAGGTTGACCACAGTCCCATTTCAAGGTGACAAGGGCTGGGAATTTTACCATTACCTTCCTTAACCTTTTCGTATTTGTTGAGTTTGGACTAGTAACTGGCAATCCTAGCAATTATTTGAATGGGAAAATGGTGAAAAGAGACCTTATGACTCAGGGTTCTGTTTGGGGCTCAAGTATAGTGCCCTAAATGGGGAAACATATACCCTAAGACACTGTCCCTGCCAGGGCCTGCCCCCCTTGGACTTTATTGCTGGAAAGGCTATAGATTGGGAAATGAGCAAACAGGCAGGGAAGAGTGTTAGGAAGAAAAGATCCCATTTGCTAACTTCTTATTTTCATGAATGCTTGCCAAGTTAGATTCTGAGATCTGCTATTTCTACCCAATGAATGAACCCACCTACTAACAGCACCCTCTAAATTTCTTCACATTGAAGTCAAATCTAAATCATCCTGACCTAATGATGCCTCTGTTAGTTGCCATGGTGGAAGATATAGAACCCCCATTTCATTCTCACTTTCTAGATGAAGTAGGAGCTTGAGCTTTGGCCTGGAAACTGGTTTCTTTCTTCCATCACTTTTTTAAACATTTCCTGAGGGGTTATTCTGGTCTGGGCACCATGGTTGAAAAAAATTGGCTGCCTTCAGGGAGTACCTTGTCTGTTTGGGGAGTCAGGACATGCCCAGGTAAAAGTTAAGAAACCATGAAGAAGTGGAAGACAACTATGAGACATCAGAGACGTCCCCAGGTAGGCTGTAAGTAATAGACAACTAACACAGACTCGAAGTGTTTCCAGCACATTTCCTAGGGAGGGATGGATCATTTCCTTTTAAGAGGGAGTCTTCTGAAGTCTAAAGAGTATAATTTGAATACTCTATTGCTTTACAGAGTGAAGGAGAAGAACAGTGTCAAGACAAAGGAATCAAATTAAAGGGGTTTTCTCTGCATGAGGGCTATGCTGCCCCACACAGGAGTTGGAATTTGGCATTTGAAGAGCTTCTAGCAAGCCAATTGAGCTGAAAACTACAATATGTGAGGAGCAGTGATGTACAATCAGTTTGGAAAGGGAAAGGTTAGGGACAATGACTGGAAATGTGATTTCATTGCATCCATTCCAAGCATCATGCAGGCCAGAAACTTTGTGGCATGATATAGTTTTAGAGAGTTATAGTTTTGAGCATTGAGAAGTTAATCACATAGCCAACTAGATGGTGCAGTGAGTAGAGCACCGACCTTGGAGTCAGGAGGACAGGAGTTCGAATATAGTCTTAGACTCTAGCCACTTACTAGCCATGTGACCTTGGGCAAATCACCTAACACTGATTGCCTTCCATCCAGGGCCATCTCCAGTCGTGCTGATCCATATCTGGTCACTGGACCCAAATGACTCTGGAGGAGAAAGTGAGTCTGATGACTTAGTATAGCCCCCCCTCACTCCAACCCTATTCATGTGCTTGTCAGGGCATCACCTCCCTGAGGTCATGGTTTTCTTCAAGAATGAAGAACCAGGATCATCCTCTCTTTCTTGGTTGGAGGAGTCATCTTGAACAGATGATCTCCATATATATAGGTTAAAGGTAAATCCTAGAGAATTAAACTTCATGTCTAATTTATATTTCCAGTCATTTTGTTTTAACTGTATATTTTTATTGTTAAAGTTTTGGTGACCAAAGGAAGCATATAACAACCCTAATTTTTCCTCAGACCTGTTTCATTTGACCATGGGTTGTCTACTTCTGTTCTTTGAGGGACCACAGACATCATTATCTTACTCAGGGTAGTGGAGCATTTTGGGGCAAGCACCAGCTCTATCCATATTCCAAGTAAGATAAGAACAATGATAGTTATTATCCAGTAATAGAAAAAAAGGACAGATCTAATCACACTTTCTGTGCCTGAGAGAAGAACACTAAAATTATGAGGGAAAGTGGAGTCTTTTTGTATTCTGGTATCCTTCCCAATTGGATAAGAGCTCCAGTCATGGGGTCCCTAGAGATATCATTATATAGAAACCAGCTTTGAGAGAGAGAGTCATTCTCATGGAAGGATTTAGGCAATGATTATTGATATTGTCATTGGAAATAGGTCCATATCTTTTTTTTTCCAGCTGTATGCAGTTTGGGGGTCATTAAAAATAAGGTAATGAAGAATATCCAGACTTTCCCAACTTTCTCAATCCCAGGCCAGGCTCATTATCTCTATCTCTAGCATGTCCCCAAGAATGATGGACTAATTTAATGATCTACAGGCCCATTGTCAGGACATTTTTGTATTTTTCATCCACTTTGTTTTTTTCTAATCTAAATGATTAGCTGAGGAAGTTTTGTAGTGTCCTATGGGACCTCATACAATTGTATAATACCCTACTCATTTTCAGATCCATGAATGTGGAACATTGCACATGTTTTAAAACTTTTTGCTTTATTGATATAGTTTGCTAATTTTTCATCCTTTTTCTCCTTTTTTTTCTTCTAAAAATATTGTGGAATGAATCCCATTAAAGGGGAGAGGAAGAAGTACGGATGAAAGTAGTACATTAAAAACAAGACACACTAATAAAAATGTATTTTAAAATATAATAGGGTGGAATTGGTTTAAGTTTAGTAGGTGGTGTAAGTGATTAGCATGTTAGACAACAGGAGTCAGGAAGATTTGAATTTGAATTTTATCTTATACATTTACTGGCTGTGTTGCCTCAGGCAAATACTTTAATATTCCCTAGCCTCAGTTTCCTTATCTATAAAATAGGGATAATAAAAACACTTACCTATTGCTTTGCTATGAGGATCAAATAAAATAACATGTTAAGTGCGCTGCGAAACTCAAAGCACTATATGACTCTATTATTATTAACTTGAGATAGAGGCATTTGGAAAACCTATATATCAAAAGAGGATCTTGCTTTTGTTTGGGTTCTGCATGGAACATAATAAATGAATCACAAGATCTTAGGATAGCAAAATAACTCAGACATCATCCAAACAAGAATTCTCTCCATAGCATCCATTCATTCACTGAGTGTATTTTAAGGTCCTACCATGTGGCAGACATTGAAGTGGGTAGTGGGTACACAAAGACGAAAAAGTAATCAGTCTCTCCTTGCCCAGAAAGAATACACATTCTATTTCTATTGGGGAGAAACAAGTGCTAACAGGTAATTAAATATAAAATATGTATTAAAATAAATATCAAATAAATAATGATATATATATACAAGATAAGGAATAATAATAATGATCTGATTTGAAGACATTAATAACTAAGGGGACTGACAGACATAATGTAAAGTAAATATGTCAAATAAAGTCCAGCTTAGGCCTTCATTCCTCTGCTGATCAACTCATATTAAAATACAATTGAAAAATAATTAATAAAATAAAGAACAATACAATAGAACATTAGATAATGATAATATATGGTTTTCTAAGTCAATATGCCACCATAGAGATCCTTATGTATGGTTGAATAACCCTCTTTCTATTTAAATTTGGCCTTACTAACATGGAAGTAGTCAAACAGAGCTTTGAAGTAAGCTAGGAATTCAATGAGGCAAGAGATGAGAAGGAAATACATTCCAAGCATGAGTGCCCACTTGTGAAAAGACATGGAGAGGAAAGAATAAATTTCATATATTTGAGACAGTGAGTTCTAGAAGCGGTTCACAGCAACTCACAAGAGCTGATTGTTAATTTTTTAGTGTGAGCATCTACACTTTGGAAATCTGTAAACCAAGAATGGATTTATTTCCTTTGTAATTGTCTAGAAAGTGAAGGAGAAAATGTTAATAATAAGATTAAATTTAAAAGTGTGTCTTGCATTGATTGTTGAGGGATTTTTTTTCCCCTTAGAGAGCTGGTTGTTAAACATTTACCTGCTATTGTCAGTAGATCTATCTGACAAGAGTTTGAAAAATGTTAATAATAAGATGAAATTTAAAAGTGTGTCTCGCATTGATTGTTGAGTTTTTTTCCCCCCTTAGAGAGCCGGTTGTTAAACATCTGCCTGCTATTGTCAGTAGATCTATCTGACAAGAGGTTTGAAAAATGTTAATAATAAGATGAAATTTAAAAGTGTGCCTTGCATTGATTGTTGAGTTTTTTTCCCCTTAGAGAGCTGGTTGTTAAACATTTACTTGCTATCGTCAGTAGATCTATCTGACAAGAGTTTGAAGTGTCATGCAGAGTAAGACTTGAATGGAATGGTGGACTAGAGCCTGTTTAGGGTTTAGGGTTTAGTTTGTTTAGAGTTCTAAAAGTCCAATAGATGGATTTGTATGTCTATCCTAGAGGCTAGGAGCCAGTGAAGCTTCTTGAATAGGAGAATGCCATAGGTCTGTCTGTTACTTATGTCAATGTGGTAGCTCTGATAAGGGTGAATGGGAAAGATGGGAAACTGGAGGCCGAGAAACTTAGCATAAAAGCTCTTCCAACAGCCCAGGTACTGTGCTAAGCACTTGGGATACAAAGAAAGGCAAAAGACAACGCCTGCCCTCAAGGAACACCTAGTCTAATGGTGGAGACAATATTGAGACAGTTATGCACTAGCAAGATATAAATGGGATAAATTATAGATAATCAGCAGAGAGACAGCAAAGTGACTCAGTGAATAGAACACCTGACCTGGAGATAGGAAGACCTGAGTTCAACTCTATCGTCAGATACTCACTAACTATGTGACCCTGGTCAAGTCACTTAACTCTGTTTGCCTCAGTTTTCTCTTCTGAAAAATGAACTGGAAAAGGAAATAGAAACTGCTCCATATCTTTGCTAAGAAAACCCCAAATGTGGTCATGAAAGGTTGGAAACAATTGAACAACAACGATAATCCTCAGAGGGAAGGTTCTAAAATAGGGGGATCATGAAAGGCTTCTTATAGAAGGTGAGATTTTTGCCAAGACTTGAAGCAAGAGGGGCAGCTAGGTGGCGCAGTGGGTAGAGCACTGGCCCTGGAGTCAGGAGTGCCTGAGTTCAAATTCAGCCGCAGACACTTAATAATTACCTAGCTGTGTGGCCTTGGGCAAGCCACTTAACTCCATTGCCTTGCAAAAAAAAAAAAGAAACCTAAAAAAAAAAACTTGAAGCAAGTCAGGTTGTAAAGATAAGGAGGGAGAACATTCCAGGTAAAAGGAATAGCTAGTGAAAATACCCTGAATGGATAGAGCACCTGACCTATATTCAGGAATCTTTAGTTTAAATCCTGCAGGACCATCTCTAGTGATCTTTTTTTTTAGGTTTTTGCAAGGCAAATAGGGTTAAGTGGCTTGCCCAAGGCCACACAGCTAGGTAATTAAATTATTAAGTGTCTGAGACCGGATTTGAACCCAGGTACTCCTGACTCCAAGGCAAGTACTTTATCCACTACATCACCTAGCTGCCCCTGTCTCTAGTGATCTTACTCTATATGTTGCCACTGAATTCAAAGACAATGAGGCTGGTGACTTTACATAGTCCTCCCTCACTTAAATCCAATTCACTTGCAAGTCATGGCATCACTTCCCTGATGCCATGGCCCTCTGAGAATGAAGGACAAACAACAATGTAAATCCCACAGGGGATAATTATTAACTCTGTGACTCTGGTAAAATCACTTAAAATCCTTCTTAGGCTTAATTTTCTTGTTGTACTCAACAATGTCTAAGATCATTCCAAACCTAAATCTATGACTCCCTTTCAGGTTCCAGATAAAACACCTAGCCTCAGAGATAGTTATGATATCCCACTCTCAAAATTTTCTTCTCTCCAAGTCAAATAGTTTCATTTCCTTTAACATACTATCCTGATTTTTGAGGGGAGCAAGGAATTCAAAGAAGCAAAGTCTGAGGGTGGAGCACATTCCAGATATGTAGTTACTGTGAGATGCTCAGGAGTTGTTGAACTATTAAAAAGCACTATGGCTGTTGCTAAGTCTACACAAGTGAGGCAGCTGTCAAATGAAATTAATTTGAGCAATTTTATTGTGTTTTGTCTCTGGTCAGTGAAGCATTTGGTACAAATGTGTGTCAAATATTTGTTTGCTGAGTCTTCTACAACCCCCGTTCATCTTTCAAGAGATCACAAGGTGAAGGGGAAAAAAAATCACTGTTTTGATATAAATGACTGGAAATATCAAAACCTTAATCAAGGAAATGTGTGCTTTGGTACATTTAGTGTGTGGATGATGGGAAAGCCCTTTGGCAAAATGTGTTCATCTTTTTTATGAGCATCTCTCTTGGCCTTAATGATTGATAGACAAGTCCATTGGTCCTTGGCGATAAATGTTTCTCTTTAAAGCTAGCTTTGAAGTAAACAAGTTAGTTATTGTCTATAGGCCATCATCTTAAACACTGCTTCTCCAACATGGCCCCATCAGACTGCCAGTATCACTGGCGAGTGACAAGACAGCAGCTGCCACTCCGGGTCTCTGGGCTCTGGGATGACAGATGTGCACACAGATATGGTACACCCTTTCATGCTGGGTTCTGTTTCCCTTTCCAGTTACTCAGTGCTAATAATAAAGGAGCTTGTAGCTTCTGTTAAAGTTCCCTATTGCTACTCAGCTAGATAAAAACATGAGATGATAGCTCATATATCTATCTGACTATAAAAAATGGATCAAAATAGAATCGTGTAAATTCAAGGGAATGCTAATTTATTACCCTACATAAAACCAACTCTTGCCAAGTGAATAATGATTGCATTCAATTATTCCCTTATTGTTCACCCACTCTCCGGACAGTACTTGCATATTTCTACACAATAATTAAGCCAAATCCCCTAGTTCCAGATGGGATGCTTCCAGCCTTGAGTGGGCTAGTGTACATGAGATGTAATTTTTCCTAATTAAACAGAAAAGGGAAAACCCAGAGTGACATTTATCTCTGACATATATGACATTTCTGTCTTTCACATACATTATTATCTCTGTCAGCAGAGAGAGTCAGCAAGACCCTTCTTCTGAAACAATAGATGAGGTCATTGAATCAAAAAGCTTAAAGTAGGTTTTAAGAGATCTGCTAGACTTTTTCCTTTTCTGAAGCTCGGTTGCCTCATGGCATAATGAGGGTAATTGAATTATGCCTGCCCTCTCCTTTCATAGGGTTGTCGTAAATACCAAATGACATAAGGCATGAAAATGCTTAGTTAATATCCAGAGAGGTATAAAATTCTTAGGGTGTTTGCATTGGCATTTTTAGTCCTTATTGGTTTCTTATTTGGAAGGAGGGTTCCACCGTCCTTCCAGTAGCCCAAGTTCATCTTACGTTCTTCCCAGTTACTCAACCAGCATGTCCAAACTCTTGCTAATTTTGGTTCCCAATAGCTCTGGAGCCCATTACCTTGCTTCCTTTCACACTGCTATTACTCTAATAGACTCTCATCAACCCCTAACATAGACTAGGTAGGACAACAGCCTCCCAATTGTTCTTCCTAACTCAGATTTCTCCATTCTCTAATTCATCACACACACACACACACACACAAACACACACACACACACACAAACACACACACACACCTGACAAAATAATTTTCCTAAAGTTCAAAGATCTAAGTCACCATACTACTCAACAATGATTCCCAGGACCTCTATTATGGAATATAAACATATAAAATTTAAAGCCCTTCACAACCTGGTCACTGACTGTGGGTTGTAGAGTATATGAAAGGGAAAAATATGTTTAATAAACACATTTTTCCTTTCATATACTCTCCAACCCAGTCAAATTAGCCTTCATATATGGCATGCCAATTTCCTCCTCCATGTCTGAAATACTCTCCATATTTCTTTGCTTTTTAAAAGTTCCCTGAGCACATCATAAAATATTTCTTAAATCTTTCCTCCCCTGATTCCATCTTCTACTGCCCACTCTCATAAAATAAATCTTTTATCTATTATTTATTGATAACCCATTATCTACAGATATAGATATAGACATATAGATAGCAACACCTGCCTCCTTTAACAGAATATAAACTACATGCAGTCAAAGACTTTATTTTTGTTATTTTTTAGCATTGAATGCAGCTAATGGCAGAGTGGATAAAGATCTAGCCCTACAGTGAAGAAGATATGAGTTCAAATCTAGCTTTATTAACTATTACCCTGGGCAAATCATTTAACTTCTATGAGTTTCAGTTTCCTCTTCCATGCGTGAGTATAATTATGGCACCTACTTTCTAGACTTGTAAGAATAAAGTGACATAGTATTATAGTGTCGTGCTCTTTGAACATATGAATACATAGATACATAGATCTTCTAGGTGTTCCAACATTATTCCAAAGAGCACAACTATGATGGACTGACCACAAGTTAGGATGCCAAATATTCAAGACTATTTTATGGAGAATTCACACAGGGCAAGCACTCACAAGGGGGTCAGAAGAAGTCATACTGGGACACCCTGAAAGTCTCTCTTCACAACTTTAGAATTGATTATGCAGCATGAAAGACCACCCAGCATGGTGTGCCCTCACTAGAGAGAGGGTACTGTACTCTTTGAACAAGGCAAAATTGAAGCAGCTCAAAGGAAATGTGAGATATTTAAGTTAAAAGTAAACACCCCAGGTGTTCACATGGACTATTTCTACCCAACCTGTGGTAGAGCATTCCGTGTTCATATTGATCTGATCAACCCCAGTTGGAAACACTGTCATTTGTAACATACCAAAAGGTCTTCTTTGATAATGAAGGATGAGAACTAACCAGATAGATATAGAAAGGAAGAAATAGAAATGGAAATCTAAATCATCTTATATCCCTCAAAATATTGAGTCATTATAAATTATTGCTCTTATTATGTTGCAGGAAGGCCAAGATGGTGCCCAGTGTCCTTGTCACCAGCACATATGATTATTGCATATTAGTAAGATAATGTTTCCAGGTGGTTTTTTATGTTCTCTATATGAAAGTCAGAGTTTCATGAGTCATTGAGTCCATATTAGGTACAGACCCTAAGCTGATGACTTGCAGGACTGGCTGCAGGGCCTCAGGGGTCTTTGAAACTGGTCACTCAGCATCTGTTGTCACATTTTCTTCCAACAATGCTTCATTAAACTAATGAAACATAAATTCCTGCTGAGTATAAAGATTTCACAAGAATTTTGACATGAAATGATCTTTCTTGCTTTCAAACTGAGAGAATTACCTTCCAATTGGGGCTCTAAGGATAGAAAATAGACTCATTCTCTATTTCATATAGGGAGTAGATGGTCAGCATCAACCTCCATGGAACTCATGGTGAAAAGTTCTACCATACAGTTTAGCAAAGACCCAAACAGGGGCCTGGCACTAGAAATGAGATTGCAGTCATGATGAAAGTTGTAATACATTCCCCAAATTGTAAATATTCACAGTCATAAAAGGAAATTGCAAGCCACTCCAGGATCTTTGCCAAGACGACCTCAAATGGGCTCATGAAGACTAAAACACAACTGAGAAACTAGCTAATAATAACAATAACAAAATCATAAGAATGCCAGTTTGGGGTACTCCATTTTAGAAAGGATGCTTGTAAGATCAGTCAAAGAAAGACAAAAACAATGGTGAATATCCTAGCATTCAGACAATATGATGATTTTATGAGAGAACAGGGATATGTGGTTGGGGAAAACATTTGGTGGTAGGGCATGGGGATAAAGAACATGGCAGCTAGCTTCAAATATTTAAAGGGCAGTCATGTGATATTAAACATACTCCTTGACCTTGGAGAACAGAACAGAAATGGATGGGAAGGTACAAAGAGCCAAATTTAGACTTCATATGAAGAAAAACTTCCCAACAATTAGAACTTTCTGGGTTTCTATACCATGGGTTTTTCCTCATTGAATATCTTCGAACAGGTTGGATTATATTTAGTTCTAAATATCATATTTCAAGAAAGCCATTGATAAGCATGAGAAGAAAGACTGTGATGATGGGTAATAAGAGACCAAGCACTCATTCCTTATCTCCAACTATCAGAAATCCAATTTTCCTTTAAAGGGTAGGAATCATTAGCCCTGGACTTGGCTCTGATTGGAGAAGAGTTTTGAGTTCAGCTCTGGACACCACATTTAGGAAGGATATTGCTGAGTTGGAATATACCCTCAGGAAGGCATCCAGGGTGATGAAGGGGCTTCTCAGTGGTACCATAAGATTACCAGTGCAAGGAACTGAGGATACTTAGCCTAGAGGAAAAGAAAAATGACTTTAGCAGGAACATGAAAGTTTTCTTCAAGCATTAAGAGAGCTGTGATGAGGAAAAGAGATTAGATTATTTTTGCTTGGCTCCAGTTTACTGTTAGCACCTTGAAGGCAGGGACTGCTTGATTTATGGCTTTTTATGCCAAGGCTCACCCCACTGCCAAACGTGTAGCAGATGCTTAGAAAAATTTTTGTCAGTTGGCTCCTAAGGACATAACTGGGTGCAATGGAATGGGTTGGGAGGAGAGAAACTGTAAAAAAAATTTAACCCTGATGGAAAAAAACATCCTTATTAATAATCAGAGTTGCCCCCAAAGCAGAGTAAGGTCTCCTTGGTAATAATAATAATTATAATTATAATAATGATAAAGAACATGAAACACTGCTAAGTCCTTCACACATATATCTCATTTGATTCTCACAAAACCCATTTTATAGTTAGGGTAAGAGGGATAAATTTGTGACTTGTCCAAGATCACATAACAAGTGTCTAAGGATGTGAAATGATCTTCCTGATTCTTGGTCCAGTGCGCTACCCACCGAATCACTTAACCATTCCTGATCAATAGCATGTTCCCCTTCCCTTGAGGACCCAAGGATGGATGGCTGCTTAATGAGGACTGCTGTAGAGAAGAATGGATGAGGCACAGGTTGGGCTACATGGCATCAGAACATCTCTTCCAAGTATAAGATGCCAAAACTCTAGGTCAGAAATGCAAGGTGCCAAGCTGATAAATTAACTGGAGTATTCATTTCTCTTAATACAAAATCAGGCAAGGATCGCTTCAAGGCTACATCAGGGAAAGAAAGGGAAATCAAGACAAAGAACGATAGGTGTAAATGAGGTACTGAAGAGTTCCATTAAAACGTTGTAACTCATAAAATGCTAAGACTTTGCTCCCCTTGGAGCTGGGGCTCACCTGCCCATTGCAAACACTATGTCAGGTCAGTGACACTCACAGGGGAAGCATCTCACTCCCTGATAGAGCTGGCTTCTTGCCCAGAGCAGTAAGTTCTTTTAATATGTTCTACTGAATATTTTACTCAAGTATATTTCACCATAGAGCATCTATTGATGTTTGCCACAAATAAATTTTATTTCTACAATTAATTGGAAGCATCATTGTTCAATTATGAATCCCTGAAAATACTCCTGTAAGTGATACATCTGAAGATATATCAGAAAGGTATCTGTAATCCTGATGGATCAGTGATGAGCTCTGAGGTCTCCCCTGAGGTCTGGTCAATGAGATCAATGGATACTAGGAAGACCTCTTAAGGTCTCAGGTAAGCTAGAGAGCCAACATAGTCATTCCAACATTAGGGTGGGCATGGTTCACAGAGGCAAGGACAAAGATCCCCACTTAGTAAACAGGTTCTGTCTGTTTGAAGGTTTGTTCTCAATGGCAAAAAAATCATTTATCAGCTCCCTCAGTTTCCAATCTGAGGAAGAAGTTAGTGGAAAGAGACCTGGATTTGGGGGACAGCTAGCTGGCCCAGTGGATAGAGCACTGGCCCTGGAGTCAGGAGTACCTGAGTTCAAATGCGGTCTCAGACACTTAATAATTACTTAGCTGTGTGACCTTGGGCAAGTCACTTAACCCTACTGCCTTACAAAAACAAACAAACAAGAAGGTCTGGAACAGTGTTATTTTTTTTATGTATGTCCACACAGCCTAGCACAATGTCTGGTGCTTCATAAATGTTGATTGATCAGTTAATTGCTTTATCTAATGAAATAATTGGGAGGCAGTATATAGTACAGTAATGCATCTGAGGTCAGAGGATCTGGGTCCCAATTCCATCTCTAATGCTGCCAACTTGAATGAACATAAGTAATTCACCTAATTTCCCCAAGGATCAGTTTCTTCATTCATAAAATGAGGGAGCTCAACTAGATGGCTCCTAAGGTCCTTTCCAGAACTAAAGCTATTGCTATCAAATTTAAAGGAGCCTGGATATATTTTGTGCCTGCTTTCTAAAGACCAGACTAGCTAAGTTGAATTCTCATGACTAACTTGGCTATGGGGCAATAATTTCTCCCCAGAGTGCTTCTCAAAGACTATCAAACTGAATTCACAATTCTTTGAAATATTAAACCTCCCTGGGCCTCAGTTTCCGCATATATAAAATATAGATGTTGTCCTAGATGACATCTGAGATCCCTTTGTGTTCTAAATTAGAGCTGGGAGAAGTCACACTATGGTACTGCATTCTCCACAAATTTATACTTTCTAATCTCAACTGAGCCCCCTCTTCAACAAATCAGTCCTTTTACTCTTCTCTAGTTGATTCTCTCTACCATTCCCCATAGCAACTATTCAAAATCTTCTGTATTTTTTATCAAACCTTCAATAACACTTCTACCAGCTTTCCACTTAGGACCTCAACTCATACTCCACCAAATAATAAAAAGAAAAAGGAAATAAACCTGAGATCATTTAAAAAGAGCTTCCTCTTCTCCTTTCCTGCTCATCTTTACAATCTTTTAATACCACCACTCCCTATCATATCTCTCTTTACCCTGGTTTCTGATAAAGAGAAAGCAAACCTCTCTACAGCTATCCCTAATCTCACTTCCTCCTGTCTTTTTCAGCAGATTACTCACAATTTTCATCCCCTCAATTTTCAGGGATTCCTTATCTCATGCATGCTGCCTACCAAAATATCCTAGTCTGCTTCAATGAACTTATAAACAAATAAGCAAAAAAAAAAACAAAAAAAAAACCTTTCACTAGATCCCATTATCCTTTCCAGGTATCATCCTATTGTTCTCTCTTTCCCAATTAATAAACATCTGCATTTAGTGGTTCCATTTTTCTCTCTTTCTACTATTTTTTAAACTCTATGACTTCCAATTCTTCAACTGAAATTGTTTTCTCCAAAGTAGCCAGTGATTTCTTAAAGGCAAAATCTAACGACTTCTCAATCATCTTTTAACATTGTTGATCATCTCCTCCTGAATACTCTTTCCTTTAGGTTTTGGAGGACACAACCTCTTCCTTTTTTCCTCCTACTTATCTGACATCTCCTCCTCCATCTTCTTTGCTGAATTATCCATGTCATACCCTCTAACTGTAATGTTTCCAAGGTGATGTCCTGAACCCTTCTTTCTCTTCCCTCTCTCCCCTCTCCGTTCCCCACTCCCTCTCTGTCTCTTTCTCTTTCTCTTGATCTCTATATATCTGTTTTTTCTGTGTGTCTCTCTCTTCCTTTCTCTTGAAAGTTGATTTATCATCTTCATGCAACTAAATCTGCAAATCTAAAGCCTCTCTCACCTGATTTCCTGTGCCAGATCCCCAGCTGCCTCTTCACCTTTTCATATTGAAAGTCAAGTAGTCCTGAAGTTCAAAGTATCCAAAACAAAATTCCTTTTGTTTCTGCCAAATTAATAGTTCTTCCTAATTTTCCTATTATTTCCTCAGAAATTCAGATAGCACCTTTCTTACAATCCATTTTCACAACCCTGGTGTCACCCTCAGTTCTCATTAATGCCACCAGTCATCTGCCAAAACTTGGCATTTCCATCTCATATAACCCATTCTTACCATGTAAATAACAACCTCATCCTGGATTATTTTAATAATCTCCTAATTGGTCTTCCTGTCTCACATTTTCCCACTCAAATGCATCCTCCACACAGCTGTCAAAGTGATTTTCCTAAAACACAAGCCTGACCATGTAATCTCCCTACTCAACAAACTCCAGTAGTTCCCTATTATTTCTATGATCAAATAACGACTCTCCTGTTTACCATTTCATGTCCTTTGCAAGCTGAGTGGTCTTCCTTTGCATTCCATGTGGTCTCTGATTCATCCATATAGTAACTTGCAATTCCTTATGCACAATGCTCCATCTCACATTTCTTTGCTTTGCCTTTGACTTTCTTTCATGACTATAATATTGTACCTCTTTCCTCCTTCCTCTTAGTTTCACTAAATTACTTCAAAACTCAGCTCAAGCAGCACATTCTCCATAACGTTTTCCTGTCCCCACTGCAATTTCTAATGTACCCCCATTCAAAAAATATCATACATTTATTAGCATATGTTCAATATTCATCCCTTCCACATTGTGACTTTCCTCATCATGGTTTAAATATCTCACTAGTCAGCATAAGAAATTAGATGGGAATTTGGGGGGAGTTTTGCAGAAGCCACAGACAAGTGAAGGCCAACATATAATGGGAAAAATTTTAGAAACTAATAAATGATAAAATATATGAATAGTATCAGTATATTTTATCTTTTAATTCCATAACAATTCAGACTTCTCTAATAAGAATGGAGGACCAAGAAGTTTTACGTGAATTTTTCTGATGCACTACACCCCTCAATTCCACAATGTAGAAGGGATGATTGTCCATTATATGGATATATTGTCTTCTCCCTTCAGATTTTAGTTCTTTGAGGAAAGAGTATGTTTCCCTTTTATTTTTGTATCTCCAAAAGCATCTTATATAATATCTGGAGCATTAAAAATGCTTATAGAGTCACTGAGTGATCCAATGATCTCATTTACTCTCAGAACCATATTATGGTCCTCCTTCCCTCCTTCCTTGTTTTCAAGTTAAAAGAAAAAAATAGACATGTTTTTCCAGGTATTTGATCTTTTTAAAAACAAAAATATAGCCATTAACATTTAAATTAGAAATTAGAAAGTTGCTATATTACCAAGGAAGAAACTGTAGCTTAACAATTCAAGTTGGTTCAAGGACTCCTTGACTGTTTCTTGGAAATTCAGAGCATTTTTCTAAAGTCCCATTTGTCACAGTTTTATATTATGAGCTTTTTGAAAAGGGAGGGGAGATGATTACTTTTCCTCTCATTGTATACACAACAATTGAAACACAGTTGGTTAATTCTTGTCCTTCATTATCAAAGAAGACCAAAATGATATCACTATGTTTAAGACAAATTACAGTGTGTCTGACTTTGACTGATAGAACTCAGCATTATTTACCACAGGTTGGCACAAAGAGTCTATGTGAGCTTTCTGCGGTGGGTACTCTAAAACTATGGCTGTCACATTTATTTTGAACTGCTTCCATTCCACCTTCCTTGTAGAGTGCAGCCCCCTCTCTGATGAGTTCACACCATGCTGGGCAGTCCCTATGCCAGTGTCTCCCACTTGTACAATCAGTTCTAAAGTTCTTAAGAGATACCATCAGGGTGTCCCAGTTTCTCTTCTTCTGACTCCCTTGTGAGTGCTTGCCCTGTGTGAGTTCTACATAAAATAGTCATTTTGGCATGCATATTTTTGGCCTTCCTAGTTCTGTTTTCTTAGTAATGTTGGAATATTTGACAGTTTAGCTCAAAAAAAAGGATCACAAGATCTGATATCATTTCCTGCCAGGTCATCTTTAGAATCTTGATCTAAGACAATTTCAATGGAAGAGATTCAGTTTCCTTGCATGGCACTGGTAGATGGTCCATATTTCATAGGTATAATATCTAAATGAGGTCAGCACATTTCTGTAGATCTTCAGTTTAGTGTTCAATCTAATACTTCTCTCCCACACATAATTTTTGTCTAATTTTTGCTAGTAGATGCTTAATAAATAATATTTGAGTGTCAGTGTCAGATCATAGGGCTAGATCAAAATCATCAAGGCCAACTGTTTCTAACTGAGAATACAGGGCCTAAGAGAGATTATGATGCTCCCAGGATGACATGGGTATCAAATGACAATACCAGGAAATGCCATGTAAGATTTTCCCATTGGACCTTTAGCAGGTCTGTTCATTCATTCATCAACACTTCTCCAAGTTGCACATCAAGAGTGCAGTATGTCAAATAGTAAATTTGGAGTTAGAAAGAGCTGGATTCAAATCCTGATTAGCAGAAGACCTCCTCAGGTTTTTCATCCATTAAATGAAGTGGTTGGATTCAATGACCTGTAAGGTTCTTTCTCCTAAGGCAGATGAGCTCCTTTTCTGCCATTTAAAGTCTTAGAGAGTTGCAGTTGCTCAATGGTTGCCCCCAACCAGTGTGAGTTAGAAATGTTCAGTCCCTCCTGTTGTCTTCCCAAGAAGCTACCTTTGGGTAAATAGAATATGACAACTTGATCTTATATCCCCCAAACCTTCAAAACCACAGCTACTGAATAAATCGGAAAAAAAGTTCTCCCTAGACTTGCTAATTTCAGTAATACAGTAATCAAAGACAATGCTAAAAGACTTATGATGGGAAATATCATCCATATCCAGAAAAGGAATTGTTGAATTTAAATGAAAATCAAAGCTTATTTAATTTTTAAAAGTTGTCTGATGGTATTATGCCATTTTTTTCTGTCTAATTCTTTTTCTTCTGGTTGGGTTTGATTCTTGTTTCACAGAATGATTAATATGGATCTATTGAGCATAGTTATACATATAGAGCCTATATTAGATAGCTTTCTGTCATGGGGAGAGGGGAGGAAAGCTACTGAAGGAGAAAAATGTAAAACTCAAAACCATGCAAAAAATGATGGGTGAAAACTACTGCTGCATGTAGTTGGAAAGACAAATAAATTAAAAATTTTAATTCTTTAAAAAAAGAATGAAATGAGTAGAGTAGACTAGTGTTTGATACACTCAAAGCTACAAGCTATTGGAATGAGAACTTGCTATTTGACAAAGCTGTTGGTAGAACATGGAAGCAGTCTGGTAGAAAGTAGACATAAACTTAAAGTTAATCATATTCAAGATAAGTACAAAATGGGTAAATGTGGAATGTAAAATAAAATAAATAATGTCAATGGATAGAAATAAGGTTTCTGCATAAATTTTTAAAAAAAGAAAAAAATAAAGTTCTCCCTACTGATGTCCATGGTACTGAAAAATGTTTCGACTTCAGAAAAAGATATAGTTTTATCAATAGAAAGGACATTAAAGGAGAAGCATTATCACCTGCTTTGCTTCAGCACCCCAAGAACTCATGGGGCTTTTCCATCTGATTTTAATCTGAAATCTTTTATTTGTATTATCTCCTCCCCAATAAAATGTGAGAGCCTGGAGAGCAGAGACTTTCTTTCTCTTCTTAGGATTTATTAACATTTATTTACCTCAATTTATTAAGCACCTACTATGTACCAGACACCACTATGGATATAAAAAGAGGCAAAAAATAACCCTTACCTTCAAGGAGCTTATAATCTAATGGGGGGGGGGGGGTGAGAAAACAAGGAAACAAATAAAAACAAAGCAAACAATATATAAGGAAAATAGGAAATAATTAACAGAGGGAACTCACAAGAATTAATAGAGTTGGGTAAGATTTCCTGTAGAGGATGAAATTTTTTCTGGGACTTAAAGAAAGCCAGGAAGATCAGTAGTTGGAACAAAAGAGGGAAACTAGCACAACTAGAGAAAATGCCCAAAGCCAAGAGATAGATTGGCTTGTTCATAGGACAATCAGGAGAATTTAGTGTTATTGGGTCAAAAAGTATGTGTTAGGGACTAAATTGAAAGAAGCCTGGAAAGGTAGGAGGGGGGTGAATTATGAAGGGGTTTGAATACCAACAGCGGCACTGGAGTTTATTAAGTAGGAGATAAGGATGGACATGATAGAAACGGAGCTTTAGGAAGATCATTTTAGTGACTGAATGTAATATCAACCAATTTTGTGGAGTAGAGACTTGAAGCAAGCCAACCTACAATAGCTATTCCGATAGTCCAGGAGTGAAGTGACGAGGGTCTGGGTCAGTGTCAGGAAAGAAGGGGGCCTAGGTGAGATGGTGCATCTCACTTGACCCTCACTTGCCTCATAACAACCCTATGAAATAAGGTATTTTCCCCTTGTTCATTTCTATGATTTCATCCCTGTAGGGAGTTCCAAATGAGAAATCTCCATCTACTCATACATAATGTCATTTTCCTGCAACTTAAAGTCTTACTAGTTGGCCAGGGAATTGAGAGGTTAAAGGGTTTGCCCAAGATCACACAGTTATAAGTGTCTCAGATAGGATTTGAACCCAGATCATATATAATCACCAAACCCAATAGTTTCTTACCTATGTTATGCTGCCTTTTTGGGTTTGGAGACCACACCTGTGATTTCATTACAGACCTTGCTTGGAGTCCTTGTAAGGAAAGGGAAAATTAAGGAAAATCTTCAGCAAATTAGATGGAAATTTGGAGAGGTTTTTGAGCAAGAGGTGGCAGGCACAGATAAGCTATAGTCTTCCAACCCAAAAGGAGCTCCTGAACAGATGAGAGCACATCTATTTGAATATTTCTAAGAATTCTATGCCTCTGATAAGTCTCTCTGAGGATACTCCCTCAACTAATAGCTAAAAGCCCCCTTATTCTGCAATTTATAGTTGTCAGGATTCCTGAGAGGTTAAGGGAATAATTCCAGATCATTCAAACTGTATGTGTCAGAGAGGGAGGCTCAAGCCTTCTATTTTGCAATTTATAGTTGCCAGGATTCCTGAGGGGTTAAGGGAATAATCCCAGGTCATTCAAACTGTATGGATCAGAGAGAGGCTCTGAAGTCAAGTTTCTATAACTATGTGGTGATGAATTCTCCTGCCTCTCTCAAAAGTACCATTTTTATATAATACTTTCCGATTTTTCAGATTCTTTCCTCATTCCAATCTTCTGAAGCAGATAATAAAAGTAATGGGATGCTGGGATTTAGAGCTAGAGGGACTTTAGAAATCAGCTAGGCCAGGAGTTCTTAACTTGGGATAGATGTTCCATACATATATGTATGTATATGTATACATGTTTATTAATAACATTTCAATATAATTGATTTTCTCTTTTGAGAAGAAGTCCAAGGAATTTATCAGATTCTAAAGGAGGTCCAGTTTGATCTCATTTCACAAATGAAGCTCTCTTAATTAAGGAACTTGATTTGAAGGTGGGCCATATAGCTACCCCAGAGTCTCACAACTGGCATTTGTCAAAAGGATTCAAACTGCAGTTTTCTGATTTAAGAACCAGGATAGTGATTTGGAAGTAATGAGGAAGTAGGAAAGGTTCCATGCTCAAAGTCAGGAAGATGCATCTTCTTAAGTTCAAATCCAACCTCAACAAACTTGCTATCTGTGTAACCCTGGAAAAGTCACTTAGGAGCCTGTTAGCCTGTTAGCCTCAATTTTCTCATCTGGATGAGCTGAAAAAGAAAATAGCAAACCACTCCAGCATCTCTGCCAAGAAACCCAAATGGGATCATGAAGAACTGAACATGATGGAAATGCCTGAACAACCAACAAATTCTCATTGCTTCTGACACTTTATCCTAGATCAGCTAAGTAGCAGCTCCCAGATGAAAGTGTTTACAATTTGGAAATGTCAAAGGAACATTCTGGTCTCATGGATGGCATTAGGATTAGACCCTGGCTGAGACTGCAGCCAGTCAAGTTCTCCAGCTGTGGAGGAATCCTTCTTGAGATACAGATGAACATTTCCTCAATATTTAGGAGGAAATATGAGAAGATATCTTGGTTATATCTCCTGAGAGTCTATGGTCAACACTGAAGAATTGAGCAGAGGTGTCTTTCTAAAATTATAGCTTACTCGTGCCCACTAGTGTGCTTCCCACCCTGTTTATCAGTTGATATCAATTAGCTAGACAAATTTAATTAGCCTTTAGAATGGTTGTTTATGGAGGGATATAATGAGTCAGTCAGCAAATAAATAGTTATTAAAAACCTACTGGGTGCCAGGCAAGCTGTACTCTAAAGGAGCTCATGGTGTAATGGGGGAGACAAGCTATAAATAATTTTTCTATATACAGAAACAAAGTGGAAGCATCCAAAAGAGGATGAGATAATAAAATCAATGAGGATTGGGAAAGTCTTTCTGGAGAAGGTGAGATTTTAGCTAAAATACGGAAACCTGAAGACAAGATAAGGGGAGAGAATCTTCTGGGCATGGAGGATGTCCAATGATAATGCCAAGAATTGGAAGATAGAATTCAAGAGATAACAAGAAGTCCAATGTCACTGGATCCCACAGTGCCTTGAAGTGAGCTTGGGGGTGGTAAGGCACAAGGAGACTAGAAATGTGAAGGAAAGGCAGGTTCTGGCTTTAAATACCAGAGGACTTTGGATTTGATCTTGGAGTTGAAGGGGAATACCTGGTGTTTGCTGAGCAGAGTGACTTGATTGAACTTGAAAATTAAGAAGATCCCTTTATTGGTTGAATGGAAGATAGGGTAGGCCCACCAATGGGCCATGGCAATAGTCCAAGTGTGAGGTGAATAGGCTGGTCATAGCATTGAGGAGAGAAGGGGGTTAGAAATATGTTCCAACTAACCCAATAAATGCATCAGAGATGCATTGTCTGGAAGGATTGAGACCCTATCTTCATACACAATTAATAGGGTATAGAAATCTATCTTACCCTAGAGAAAAATAAGAGGAAAGGGGTGTGATAAGGGGGGATAGGGGAGAAGAAGGGGGGAGTAGGTGATAGAAGAGAGGGAAGATTGTGGATACTCAGATACAATGCAATTCTGAGCAAGGACAAAGTGAGAGGAGAGAGAGAGAATAGAATAAATGGGAGTGAGGAGGGATAGAATGGAAGAAAATACAGCTAGCAACTGTGGGAAAAGATACTGAAACAATTACTTCAGTGTTCTTATGATAAAAGAAGGCAATGCATCCCAGAGATAGAGCCGATGGAATCTGAACACATCTTTTTCCTCTTACTTCCTTTCTCTTGAGGTTTCTCATATATTTTTTGGGGGGGGGAGTGGGGTTTATGTTTACTTTCACAATAATTATTACAATAATATAAAATAAATAAGCCATAAAAGGGAAAAAAGAGAGATGTTGAAGAAGAGTATTGAAGGTCTGAAGGACAAAAGACCTGGAGATGTTATATCACCTCCACCTCTCAAAAATAGCTTATCTTATTTTGGTTAACTCTCATTGGTAGGAAGGTTGTTTTTTTCCTTCATCTGTATTTTCTTAATTCTGCTCTCTGGGGCCAAGCAGATCAATTGGATCCCTCTTATACAGGACTGCCCTTTAGATACTTGAAACCAGCTCTCCTGTCCCTATAAGTCTTCTTCCTCCCCATTCCAGAGGTGTGTGAACAAAACAAAAAGAGAGACCAGAGCATTCATCACCAACCTTCTCTGGAGCTCTCCTGGCAGTAATAGATGTCTGCTGCTAACGTGGCCAAGAAGTATGAGCAACTCATCAAGAGAAAAACTAGAAGCTGTTACTGCCGGTTGCATTCTAAGCAGGAAGCCCTCTGTTATTCCTGACACCAGTGAAGGAGAAAGTTCAATGAATCTTCATTCATGACCATCCCAGCATCTCCTGGAACAGTTCCTACAGCACCCTCTGTTATCCTCTCCAAGTAAATAAGCTCTCTTTATCCTTTTTACTTCCCATTTTTTACACCACTCTTAAAGGAACACACATTTTCCTTTCCTTCTGCATTTCTGGTTTCCTTCAAAGCCTCAGGTCGAGCTTTTCTTATCCATCTCTTAACATATCTTCCCCCCCCTACACCCTAAGCTACTTCATATTCAGTTTGTATTTATTGCATGTTTGCTTTTTATGTCTATATACATTGGCTCTCCTATTAGAATGTAAACTCCTTGAAGGCAGAGGTTCTTTTATTTTTGTCTTTATATCCTTACTGCTTAGGACAATGGCTAGCATATAGAAAGAGCCTGAGAAGTATGTATTTGATTGGTTGGTTGATGTAAGGGTGACTAATAACACTCCAAAATCCCAAAGACAACTAGAAACAGAGTAGTAGAAATGGGAGAGGATATGGGGTTTAGAGTCTGAGCATATAAACTAGAACCCCCTATTTCATACTTATAATGTATGACCTTGAACAAGCTCTTTCATCTCTGAGGGTCTCATCTGGTAGATGACTTTAGCTT
Organism: Macrotis lagotis; assembly: GCF_037893015.1. Classification (NCBI taxonomy): domain Eukaryota; kingdom Metazoa; phylum Chordata; class Mammalia; order Peramelemorphia; family Peramelidae; genus Macrotis; species Macrotis lagotis. Next base: position 662,754,084 of record NC_133666.1, read on the forward strand.
TAGGTCTTTGATCCTTTGGATACCAATGCCAGGTTGAAAGGGGATGCTGATGGATGGTTTTGTCCTTCAAATTAGGAAAGGACTAGTTCCTCCTTGAGATGCGTCATCTTGAATTTCTCCACTAAATCAAAGTCTCAGAATCAGAAGGAGACTTAAAAGGTCATCTACTTCATCCTTCCTCTCACTGCCATCTAGACAGAGCCATAACTTGGAGTTCTGGAACCCAGAGCAAATTTAATTGGGGCAGGGAGTGAAGTCATCAGTCCATCTGGATTATGAGCAGTCACATCGAAGAAGAGGAAAAAGGACCATCATTACCCAAAGTGTTTTGTTCCAAAAGTGTCTGTCGAGGACAACTAAGGTAGGTAAAGTAAGCCCTGGAAAGACAGAATCCTTGAGGTGGCACAATTCAGATTAGGATCAATGGATCCTAATGTGGATCCCTAATGGAACAACTGGGGAAGGAAGAAAGTACTCACATGAATATATACATATAGATCTTGGCACTCTGAAAATTGCCTAACCTTAGGGGACAGTTCCTGACTATAAAACCCTTTGGACGCATGATCATCCAGCTCCTGCTTAGCGATTTCCCAGAAAGGGGAACATACATCTTAAGGGAATCTGTTCTACTTTATGGAGGCTCTAATTAGCAGCTGTTGTTATTGGTTTTCCTTAGGGAAGACAGCAGACATTTAATAAGACTCTACTAAAGCTCTCATGATATCTTACTTGATCCTCACAATAACACTGGGAGGAAGGAAAGTGACTTTTCCAAGAGCACAGAGTTAATAAGTTTCTGGGACCAAATTTGAATCCATTCTCCCCTGACTCCAAGCCCAGAACTTTCTCCACTATGCCTCAAGCCAGGGACTGTTTCATTTTTGCCTTTATTCCTTCATTGCCTATCACAGAGTTAGATATATTGCTGTTGTTATTTTTGCTATTGCTTTGTCATTTTTCAGTTGCGTCCAACTCTTCCTGACCCCATGTGAGATTTTCTTGGCAAAGATCCTGAAGCAGTTGTCCATTTTCTTCTCCAGCTCCTTTTATAGATAAGGAAACTGAGATAAACAGAGTGAATGACCTGCCTAGGAACACACAATTAGGAAGATTTGAACTCAGGTCTTCCTGACACTCAATCCACTGTGCCCCTTGTCCATCATAGGCACTTTATGAATGATTGTTAATTCTGGTCCTGATACTTATATTGAATTTTCTATACTTCCTTTCCCTCTTTCCCAATTCTGCCTCAGTGTCTCCAAGTTAGGTCTTCTACAGCATGTCAAATCCTTCTCCTTAGACAGTCCTTTAACTACTTACAAATAACTATATTATCCTCTCTTCCCCTTCTCCCACCAATCTTCCCTTCCAAGTTAAACATTCTCAGCCCTTCAGCAAAAGCTCCTTCAGGTCCCAGGTCCTATTCACCATGCAGTCTACCATACAGGCTTTGAAATTCTGTCTTTTTTTTCTTTCTTTGCTCCCTCATGACATCAATCTATGCAGGTCTAATTAATTCAACTTACCTACCTGAATAATATGCTTATGCTCGCGGTAGAGAACCACATTTAGTCCGTAATGCTAAATTGGCAAATATGTTATAAGCCTGCCAGCCGCGCAAGGCTGTGTTTGGAATATATATTATAAGTGAGGAAAGGTGCGTCAGCCAAGTAAAGATTACTGTCTGACAGTGCTGTGTCTTTAGATCAGAATCCCCAAACTCAAAACAGTCTGGAAAATCCAGGCTCTAGCTAAATCACCAAGGAGAGGATTATTTTCTCATTGAGGGCAAGAAATTGGTGAGAAAAAGCAATTTAGTCTCTGGATTAATCCAGTGGATAGAGCACTGGTCTTGGAATCAGGAGGACAGGAGTTCAAATTCAGCCTCAGACACTTGACTCTTACTAACTGGGTGACCTTGAGCAAGTCACTTAACCCTGATTGCCTCACATCCAGGGCTATCTCCAGCTGTCCTTATTCATATCTGACTACTAGACCCAGCTGGCTCTGGAGGAGAAAGTGAAGCTGGTGATTTAACACAACTCCCCCCCTCACTCAAATCCAATTTATATGCTTGTCATGGCATCAACTCCCTGATGTTGTGGTCTTCTTTGACAGTGAAGGACACACATCATTATTATTGTTATCTGTCATGTGCCGGATTCTTTGCTAAGATGAGGATACAAAAATCTAAAATTAATCAACCCTGTCCTCAGGAATCTTACCTTCAACCCAGGGGTAAGATAAATTCACATGTTACTCACTAGATAATTTCAAGAGAGAAACTTGGGTTCATAATTTAGATCACAAGAAACTTTCCTTAAAAGGCTACATCTAAACAGAGCCTTGAAGAAGAAGCTTAGAGTTCAAAAAAGGTGAAACTGAGAAGGGAACAGTCTCGACATTGCCAAAGGTCTGAGTAAAGCCCAGAGGCAAGAGACTCTCTCTCATTCAGAGAAAAACTAATAGACCAGGTTCACTGGTCCATTGAATGTGTGGAGGAGTCATTCATGGAACTGATGGGAAAAGTAAATGAGAGTCATATTGTAGAGATTTTTGTGTTTTTATCAGTGGAAGCAGAGGAGAGGCCAGAGGAGAGGTCTGAGAAGGAGAATGACATCGGTTCTAATAATATCACTTTGGCAAAGCTATGTAGGAGGGATTTCAGTGAAGTGAGACAAGAAACCAGGAGACTAACTAAACTTTTGATAGCTTTGGCAAGAGCTGAGAACTTTAGTTTTCACTTAGGCTGGGGGGTCCTGTGAGTGAAAAGGGATAGATAGAAGAGAGGTCTTGGAGATAGTATTCTTGCTTCCAAGGGCTTAGGACAGAATTGGCAAGTTAGAGCTATATTGGTCCTGCAAGGGTGATTCCTAGCTGAGTTGTAAATCTTATCTCTGCTCTTCTCATCTCAATGCCCCTTCCTCACTGATACATGTTCTGACTCAATGTTATTCCCTTCTCTCCCTTATACAGTCACCATTGCCTTCTTCTTAACAATAGCAGTAGCCTTCTAAGTTGTCTCTCTGCTTCTACTCTCCCCCCTTCTCCATGTTTAACCTAGAGGCAATAAAGAGTTTTTTTGAGGATGAAAAGGCCTATACTTTAAGAATATCCATCTTGGGGCAGCTTGATGGTACAGTGGATCTAGCACTGCCCTGGAGTCAGGAGGAACCTGAGTGCACTTAATAATTGCCTAGTTGTGTGACCTTGGGCAAGTCACTTAACCCCATTGCCTTAAATGAAATAAAATATTTTTTTTAAATGTATCCATTTGACATTTGATCAGAGTCTTCCAGAATTAGAATGAATAGAACAGACACAAGAAGAAACAGAGACAGAGAAAATGGGAAAGACAAAAAGAAAAAATGAATTTATTAAGCACCCATTATGTGTCAGTCATTTTGCTTTACAAATATTATGACATTGGATATTCACAACTCTAGTGTTCAATCTCTCCCTGTCTACTTGCTGCTTTACTAAACACATTCATTTCTTACCCATCTATACTAGGAGAAGCTAGGTGGTACAGTCTGATCTCAGACACTTACTAGCTGTGTGACCCTGGGTAAGTCATTTAACCTCTATTTGGATAATGGAGAATGACCCTACATTTCAGGGTTATTGTGAGGACCAAATGAAATCATAATTGTAAGGTGTTCAACATGGTGCCTGGCATCTCCACATAAATATTAGCTCTAATTATCAATTCTCTATCTCTTCTCTTTTTCATGACTAAACTCCTTGAGAAAGTCATCTATAATCTATCCCTTTTTCTCTCACTTTCTTCTTAACTCTTTAGAGTCTGGCTCTCAATATGATCCTTCTACTGAAATTGACCTCTCCAAAGTTACCAATGACTCCTTGATTATCAAATCCAATGAGCTTTCCTCAAGCCTTATCCTTCTCAAGGATTTTTTGACCAAACCTTATCCTCTCTACAATCTTTGCTACTGTTGATCACCATCTTCTCTGTGATACTCTCTTCACTCTCAAGTCTCATGACATTCCACTCTCTTGGCTCTGCTTTGTATGTTTTCTGCCTACAGAAACACCAGGGGTGATACGGCAAGTTTAGCGTTGGGAGGGCATGTTTCCAGAAAAGTCCATAAAACATTTGGCAAAAGATGCAGGATTGTGATGGCTTAATGATGCTAGTCTATATTTTATTAGTGGTGACAGGGAAGTGGTTTATAAACCTAAAAACACTATAAAAATGTGACATTATCATTATCTTTGTTGTTGTTAGAGCCATAGCTAGCAAGGGGCCACAGCAGCTTTCTCTCAGGGTAAATGAATGCTTAGTTTCATTTTCCTCTCTTCCCCATGTTTTATGGTAGAGGCATGGTATCTTCCTCAGGAGGATGAGTCTCAGGAACTCTATCCCCTGTTTGGGGTATTATTTATGTCCCTCTTTACAGATGAGGAAACTGAGGTTCAGGGCTGTTAAATGACTTGTCTAAGTTACACAGCTAGAAAACTTCTAAGATAGAAGAATTAGAGTTGAGAACTTCCTGAATCCAAGACTAGCACTTTCTCCACTTTCTTCAGGAACTGAGTTCAGATACTTGACACCAGCTGTGTGACTTTGGACCAGTCAAATAATACTGATTGCTTTATATCCAGGGCCAACTCCAGTCATCCTGATTCATATCTTGCCACTGGACCCAGATTGCTCAAGAAAAGAAAATGAATTTGCCTCAGGTGCTAGAATTCCCAATTAATGGCACAAATTATAAGTAGTGAGGGAAATAGTAACTGAAACTTACATTAGGTTTTAAGATATAAAGAGCATCTTTTTTTGACCAAACCTTTGATTTCATAGAAAAATCTTCTACTAATGCTGATAGGTATCTGCTTGCCCAGAGACCACACAAACAGTAAGACTTCAGTGATGATACTAGGCCTAAATCTTCCTAATACATAGGTCAACTCACTATCCATTATATCAAGTTATCTCTCTCTCTCTTAAGAGACATTTTACATATGAATATCATTTGCTTTTCTCAACAACCCAGTAAGAAAAATCCATCAGCTATTGTTAACACCATTTTACAGGTGAAGAAACTGAGGAGTAGAAATGCAAAACAACCTGACCATTTTCATACTGTTTTTAACCTACCACTAGTATAGCTTGAACCCAAATCCCTTCCAAGTTCAGTGCCTTTTCCACTACTCCACAATGCCTTCCTCCTGGTGAATTTTTTCCATCTTCTTCAATACTCTAACCTTTAGGGAAAAGGTACTACATTGGAAGACATTCTTTTGACATTTTAAAAATGTTCTGGAAAGTTCCTTCCCATCTCCCTGACTGCTTCTCTGATGGAGAGGGGTGGAGGAGGGGAGAAAGAGAGGAAAAAAGTGAAGGGGAGAGAGAGAGAGAGAGGGAGAGGGAGAGGGAGAGGGAGAGGGAGAGGGAGAGGGAGAGGGAGAGGGAGGGGAGGAAGAGGGAAAGGGAGAGAAAGAAGGAGAGAGAGGAAAGAGAGCTAAATAGAGAAATGGAGGAAAAGAGAGGAGGGAGGGAGAGAGAAAAAAACTGGAAGGAGACATGAAAAATGAAAAATAGAGGGAGAGAGAAAACTTACTTGTACTTTCAATTCCTTAGGGATAAAAAAGTCATAGAAATGCAAATTGAAACAAGTTTTGTTTTTGTTATTATGTGCTCATCAAATCCCTAGAATCAGGAAATCAAAGGTGGATTGAAAGAAGGAATATCATCATTTCACAGAAATCATGCATCTGTGGCAAAAGAAAGTATTTCCTGGTTCTCAAATTGTTGGTAATGGTTCCTTTTTTTCTCTGTCAACTCTGTGTCCCTGAAGAGGCAAGGGTGAAGGGTCTATACCTAGAGACAAGAGAATATTGATTATATCTTCCAACTTCAACATGCAGTGGTTTTAGGAACCCGTGCTCTCCCCTTTCTGAACTTTAGTTACCACATCTGCAAATTGGGGGAAATAATATCCATGGGTTATGGTGAGGACCAAAGGAGATCATTATAATGTCCTTGTAAGCCTTAATATGCTATATAAATATTTTTATTAATTATCAATATCAAATATATAAAAATCTATTTTCATAGTTACATGAATGATCAACTTCTTTTTTCCAATTTACAGAAATCAGTGGCTAATAGCATCATATATTTAGAGCTGGAAAAGATCTTAGAGGCCATCTAGACCTGCTTTCCCAAATTACTGATAAGGAAACTGAGAGTCAGAGAGGCTAAGTGATTCACCAAGATCACACAGGTGGAACTTCAACACATGTCCTTTGACTCCAAAAGCCAGTGCTCTTCCCATTGAAGTGTATTGCTTCTTTTGCCCATCCCTATTCTCTCAGTGAGAGATCCCTTTGGGACTGGATATGATCATTGGAACCAATATAGAGAGATGATGGAAAGTAGGCAACACTGGAAGTATATGTTGTAAAGTAGACTTATTAAAGAGACAAAAAGAAGAAGGAAAAAGGAAGTGTATATAGATGAAATTTTTTTAGTGTGGATGCTGAGTGCTCCATATTTTCTCAAGAAAATGATTTTTTTTCAGGTTGGATAAATTAGGTTCAGCTATTCAATTGTCTCTGACTCTTTGTGACATCATGGACCATAATATGCCAGATCTTTCTATCTTCCATAAAGCCTCCCTCCCAAAACCTTTCCAAACCAGTGACATGTAGTAAGGAGGAATAGGTGAGGCAGAGTGACATATAGCATCTTCTGCCATTCCCTTTCCTTTTCCTTTCAATCTTTCCCAACATCAGGGCCATTTCCGATGTGTCCAAACATCTTTTTATAATGGCTGAAGTATTTAAGTTTCAACCTCAGTATTTGACCTTTTAATGAATAGTCTGAATCTATTTCTTTAAGTGTTGTCTGATCTGTTTTTAAGTGTTGTCTGATCTTCTTACTGTCTAAGCTTTTTCAGGACCACGATTTGAAAGCAATAGTTCTGCAAAGATGATTTTTCCTTATAGTGCAACTCTCAGTCATACATTGCTACTGAAAAATACCTGTCTTTGACTATACAGATCCTTGCTAGCAAGGTGATGTCTCTGTTTTTTTTAGTATTCTGTCCACATTTGCTTCTTTTTCAAAGAACAAGCATCTTTTAATTTTGTGACTGTAGTTGCCATCTTTGAGCTCAAGAATATAAAATCTGACACTACTTCCATTTCTTCTCCTTCTATTTTCCAGGAAATGATGGGACTGGTTCTGATGATCTTAGTTGTTTTTGTTTTTATTTTTCTTTTGATGTTGAACTTCAAGCCAACTCTTATACTCTCCTCTTTCATTCTCATCAAAAGGCTTCTTAATACTTCCTAACTTACTATCAGCAGTTTGCCATTATCTCTATATCTGAGATTACTGAAATTTCTCAGCAATCTTAATTGTGGCTTTTGATTCATCTAACCTGGCATTTATCAAGGCTCTCTGAATATAAGTTAAATAAATAAGGTGACAGTATAAAATATTATAATACTCTTTTTCTAATCTTATACCAAGAAGTTGTACTATGTTCCATTCTAACTGTTGCTTCTGGACCCATTTAGAGGTTCTTCAAGAGACAAGTAAGTTGGTACTACCATCTCCAAGGAACTGTGATTCACAGTCAAAAGCTTTTTAGCTACATTAGCTACATTAGTGTAGCTAATGAAGCAGAAGTAGATTTTGTTTCTGAAACCTCTATCATTTCTCCAAAATCCTGTGAAAGTTGGCAATTTGGTCTCTAGTTCTTTGTCTCTTTGAAATTCTGCCAACTTTTCTGGTCATTCTTGGTTCACATGTTGCTGAAATCTAGTTTGCAGAATCTTAAAGTAATCCCAGATACTTTCATAAATCCATGAATTAAACCTGTAATGCTTTCTTTCTACCACATATAGAGCGTGTCCTTTAAAATAATAATTTAAGTTCAGTTTCAACACGAGGAAAGTTTAGGTGATTGGTAGAAAATCATAGAATTTCAAATTGGAACATAATGGCTATCTGTCCCAAACCAAATTCAGTTTTGGGAAGGAAAGCTGCCTTAAAAACATCAACCATACTAGAAAAATGAAAGTCTTGTTATTTCCATTATTCTCTATGTGAAAAATGCTGGCAAATTACATTGTCCTGGAGAGCTGAGATTTTGTGGATTTTTCTTTTTATTCTCTCTCTCTCAGAATCAAGTATTACCACTTATGAATTATGAGGGTTTTGTGCTTGTCCAAATTAATTTTTATCTTCTGGATGTAGGAGGCCCAATACTCTCAGAGAGCTATGAATAAGGACCAGCATCCCATCTAATTGTGATTGGGTCTTAGGAAACACTCTTGAAGCAAAATGATGCTTTTTTATAGAAGAGACTAAGGGAGGGGAGACAACAGTTCCACAGAAACAGAAATGTTTTTACATATTCCAGGGTATTGTTTTTCATCTCAGGATCCCTTTACACTCATAAAAATTATTGAGAACCTCAAGGGTCTTTTTATGTGGGTAATTTCTATTAATATTTATCATTTCATTTGAAGTTAAAACTGATATAATTTTTTAAAATATTTATTTACTCATTTAAGAATGACAATAATAAACCTATTTATTTGCTCATTTAAAAATGACAATCATAAACCCACTACATGTTAATATAAATAACATTTTTATGAGATAAACTATTATTTCCAAAAGAAATTAGTGTGAAGAGTGGCATTGTTTCACATATTTTTACAAATCTTTATAATGTCTGACTTAATAGAAGACAGCTGGATTCTCATATCTGCTTTTGCATTCAATCTGTTGTGATATGTTGTTTTGGTTTAAGGATTCAAAGAAAATCTGGCTTCCCACAGATATATAGATGAAAAATATAGGAATATTTTAATAGGCAAATAACACTATAATAGTATAATGAAAATAGTTTTGAGTTCACAGATCCCCTGAAAGGATCTTCAGGACCCTCAAAAATCCCAGACCACTCTATAAGGATCCCTGCTCCAAAAGACAAAAATTAAGGAATCATTTTTTTCTTAAGACCCTACTGTGTTCTGTGGAGTTTAAATGTAGATCAAAGCTTACTATCTTCAATGTTTTAAAGTTGCCTTATGTATTATGTCTTTTTTGCTCTAATTTTTTCTCAGTGTGGATTTGATTCTTCTTTCACAGATTAATTAAAATGGATCAAATTTAGCTTGGTTATGTATGTATAATTTATATTAGAGTTCTTTCTGTCAGGGTAGGGGGAGGGAGGGAGGGAGAGAGAGAAGGGAGGGAGAAAATAAAGAGATCAAAACCTTAAAAAATAGTTGGAAAGAATAAATAAATAAATAATATTTTTTAAATTTTAAAAAGAACCTACTATGTTTTCTGTGCAGTGCTAGGCCCTAGGAATATAAAAACAAAAATGAAAGAGTACTCTCAAAGAGTTTTCATTCTAAAGAGGAAGATGAACATAAATATATAGGTATGTGCAAAATAAATGCAAATTATATTTTTTGTAGGGAGGGTACATAAAGAGAGACTTCAACTCTTGTCTTTGATTGTCATCCAGTTCAATGAAACAATATCCAATAAACATCCATTAAGCACCTACTATTTTCCTTGTACTATGCTAGGCTATAGGGATAGAAAAAACAAAAAGAGAGATAGTCTTTGACTTCAAGGAGTTTACGATCTAAATGAAAAGAAGGAAGTTGGAAAATGGGGAAAGGGACCAGGGGCATCCTGTGCTGTGGAACTGAAACCAAGTAGAGTAGCAGATGTGATGAATAAGCCTAATGTCTGCCCTTTATAAAGGAAGGCATTGGGAAGGAATTTGATACCCTGTCCTCTAGACTTCCAAAAAATAAGGGAGAGGCAGCTGAAGGAGGTAGTGGCAATCAAGGGCATGATGTGGACAGATTGTCTATTTTTCTATTCATGAATCAATCTAATAATGTCTTTGCAAAGTGTGATGCATACAAGGCATTATCATAGGGTCAAGCATAATAGAGAGCATCCAGGTGGAGATTAACAGAAGCAAAAAAAACAAAGTTAGTACTAGGATCAGAAGAAACTATAGACCATTTGAGCAGGTAGAGGAAATAGATGAAATGTTTAGGGAACAGATTGTAAAGCCTGTTAGAGAAGCATGCTTGAATAGTGATGGGAGTTTTCAATTGAATGGATTTCAGACTTGGAACTGGAAGGAAACCAAGAGGTCATCTAATCCAATCCCTTGATTTTATAACTGAGGAAACTGGAGGTCCAAACAGGTTATATAATTTGACCAAATTTACACAGCTAGTAAGTGGCAGAAGTGGGATTCAAACCCAGATTCTCTTATCCCAGATCTGATGTTTTATCCACTTTATATCTATCTTACATCTCTTGTTCTTCCCAGAGTAGAACAGTAAACACTCTTGATTTCCCTCGATAATATATTCCTTCATAAATAAAAGATGTTATTCTGAATCTGATTCTCTCTCTCACAAGGAGAATTCAGTTATATATGTATGTGTGTGTGTAATATGATAACAAAAATGTACATTTCTTAGGAAGTCTAGAATTATGAAGAGTACTCAAGTGGCACAGGCCAGGAATTAGGATTTCGATCCTGGCACCATAGTCCTTCCAAGCCACCTCCCCCAGTCTGAGAGCCAGGCTGATTCAAGAGGTTGAAGCATCCCTTGACACCATACATCAGGGTAGCTTCAGTACCATTCAAAGCAGATCAGACTGCAATTTGGAACCAGAATTCTGAATGAAAAATGAGAAATTAAATTCTCAATGGACTTTGTTTTGTGTGGGAATTTCAAGTCTGGCTAATTTTTTAAAGAAAAATTATATGTTCTATTTTTAAATTTAACAGTTTAAAAATAGGTATTTAAATATTTCCCTAACTGACATCCAGTGCAGACCCTATTCTCTTCCCTGACACTGCCTTCCTCCTCTTCTATCTCTTTTCATACTCTTATATTGGTTTTTATAAATGGTTACTTTTCAAATCTAGAAAAGAAAAGCCAAAAAAGAGAAAGAAATCAGCTGAGAAAAAAAGAAAATGGTATGTCTTCTTAACACTGACCATATTTATTAATAAAAACAAAAATAAAATAGTAAGAACCAAAGATAGAATCAAGAAAAGGTAACAAAAGATGAATACAAGAATATGGCATGGTCCTGGAAGACTGATGTCCAAAGGGCAAAGGTTGCAAATGAGTTGCAACTGGTAAGGAAAGTTACAGACAACAAAAAGGCCTTTTTAACTTATCTCTGTGAATAAAAGATTTCAAAAATAGGTTTGGATGGCTGCTTAGGAGATATGAAACAGTGAAAAAAACATGGCAGAGAGAAGGTAGAGCTTCTTTACACTCCATTAGCTTGTTTTCTCAGTCAAAGAAAATGACCTTTAGATTGTAAAGGACAGAACAAAAAAATGGCTAAGAGTGTGTTGATACCCAAATAAGTGAGAAAATAGCAAGGAAGCAACTAGCTGTCCATTATAAGTTCAGATCACTAGGAGCAGTTGTACTACATCCTTAGACCAAAAAAAATGAAGGAAGGGAAAGGAAGAGAAGGGAAAAATTAAAGGGAAGGGAAGGAAAGGAAGTGTATTTATTAAGTACTCACTATGGCACTGGGAATACATATTTAAAGACAGACCCTAATTTCATAAAACTCATATTCCAAAGTAAAACCTAGAGGAAGATTCAGATTCAGTGTAGATAGAAAGGCCTGGTGGCTCAAAGAGATCAGGTTCTTTGTGGACAGGGTCAAAAGAACTAGAAGATGGAAATGCTGAGCCACTCTGAGTTTTTGAAAGATCATGGAGAATGGGAAAGGTACAAAAAGACTAGAAAATCTGCCCAAATTTCAAGAAAGAGAGATAATGGATTGCATTAACTATAAGTCAGGGAATTTGATTTTAATTTCTGATAAATTTTGGAACAGTATTAAAAATAGTTATTAAATATCTAGAAAAGGAAGCAATGGGGCAGCTAGGTGGCCCAGTGGATGGAGCTACAGCCCTGGAGTCAGGAGGATCAGATACTTAATAATTAGATATGTGACCTTGGGTAAGTCACTTAACCCTATTGCCTTATAAAAAGAAAAGAGTGGGGGGAAAGAAAGTAAAGGAAGCAATGATTAAAAAGAACATTAAGAAGTCTATAGTCCAAACCTATCAGATTGGCCAAGATGAGAAAAAGGGGAAATGATCAATGTGGGAGAGGTTGTGGGAGGATTGGGACACTGATGTATTGCTGGTAGAGTTGTGAATGAATCCAACATTTCTGGAGAGCAATATGGAACTCTGCCCAAAGAGCAATAAAACTGTTCATACCTTCTGACCCAGAAAGTCCAATTCTAGGTCTACATACAGAAGAAATCATAAAAAAAAAAAACAGAAAAAGTCTCACATATTCCAAAATATTCAGAGCAGTTTTTTTGTAGTGGTAAAGAATTGAAAATTGAGGGAATGCCAGTAATTTGGGGAATGGCTAAACAAGTTATGGTATATTAATATTATGGATTATTATTGTTCTATAAGAAATCATAAATGGTCAGAATCTAGAGAAGCATGGAATGAATTACAGGCTCTGATAATGAGCAAAGGGAGCAGAAACTAAGAGAACAATGTACATATTAGCAACATTGTGAGATGATCAACCTTGATGGAAACAGTTCCTCTCAGCTGTTCTGAAAGCTAGGACAACCATATTAGACCGACTATGGACAATGTTATTCCCATCCAGAGAAAGAAAAAACAAAAATAAACAAAAAAACCCAACTCTTCAGAATCTGATGAACAACTTATAAAAGTTACCTCTTTCCCTTAATAAAGTTACCTCTTTCCCTTAATTCTAATTCTCCATACCAATATGACTAATCTGTAAACATGTTTATCAACCATATGTATTTACAATGCTAACCTGACTGCTGCTGAGGGGAGGGGGGTGTGGGAAGGGAGGGAGGAAGCAAATTTTGTGACTTAAAAATATACAAGTGCATATGAAAGAAAAAAATAAATAAATGAATGAATAAACAAATAAACAGGGAAGGCTTACTTTAGAGAATAGGGGTAGAAAAAAGTATATACAGAAATAACTAGCATAGAAAAAATAAAAAATCAATAAAACATAAATAAAATATACCATACCAAAAAAGCCTATGCTGGACTAACCTAATTTCCTTTTATGACATGTTGCTAACCTAGAAAATAAGAAAAGTTCAATATGCTAGGAGGAGATACAATACTTGGATAAGACCCAATACCTGCCCTCATGAAACCCACAGTTCATAAGAAAGATGTTCTATTAATCCAATACACCTAAAAAATCAAATATTATATGATAAATGTATAAGGAACATCTTTTAATATATATATATATGTATATATATATATATATATATATATATATATATATATATATATATATATATATATATATATATAAGCCCTAGCTCCTAATTTTCATGTTTGAGAAGGTTTTACCAGAGATGGAGTACAAAGAGTTCCTGTGAATATTCTAAGTGACTATGGCTCTAAATTTGTGCACTGGAATATAGAAGGTTCTTAATGATTGCTTCATTGAGTGGTTGATATGACTAAACTTCCAAGAGATGTCTTTTAAGATATGTAAGACCTAGCTCCTATTTTGCATGTTTTATAATCCTCTAAAGAAATTGCAATTTAACAATTATTTCTTGGCCCTCTGCTATTTGACAGTGACTTCCCAGATAGTGGCAGAGGGGACATGTTTATCAAATTGACAGGTGTCCTCACAGTGGAAAAAACAACTAACACCCAAAGTGAGTCATATTCAAAAAAAAGGAGTACACACGGTAGAATATTGGTTCAAATATAATTTAATGAAATTTAATGAGTAAATATAAACTATTACACTTGAGTTTAAAACATCAATTTCCCATGTACAATATGATAAAGTCATGGCTTCAAAGCAGTTTTTCTGAAAACGTTCGGGGTATTTAATCAACTCTATATGAGTTGATAATGTAATAGGGTAGTTCCCAAAGCAAATGAGATCTTACGTTATATTGGGAAAGACATTGATAATGTCCAGAATGAAATAAATGGAAGCCTGGTTATACCCTATCCTAGGAAGATGATATCTAGCCACTATAATTTAGGGTGGACATTGATGAGCTGTGAGCATACAGAGGAGGATGACCAAGTTGTTTAAGGGGATTCTCAAACCCATGGCCTCTGAAGGTTAATATGATGGCAATGGAAATTTATTAGCCTTGCAAAGAAAAGCCTTGTAGGAGACATGATGTCTGTTCTCAAGAATTTGAAGAGTTATCATGGATATGGAAGAGGGTTTGGATTTGTGTCATTTGGTTCCCAGAGAGCACAAACAGGAACAATGAATGACTCTGAGGGGCAGGGATTTTTCCCCTTTAGTCTATGTATCTCCAGCATCTAGCTAATTGCCTGAAATGATAGTTGGTCGGTCCATTGGTCAGTTGGTCGGTTGTCCTTCCTTCTCAAAAAGGGCTAAAAGGACATCTCTATTTGGGATAAATTTATAGTGTGTCCAACTATGGTTAATGAGAGCAATATAAGATCAGAAGGTACTACCATAGATGGAGCACAAATAGTTCATAGAATATTTCAAGTGGATATGGCTCTAAATTTGATCGCTGGAATATAGAAAGTTCTTAATAATTGCTATATTGAGTGGTTGATATGACTAAACTCCAAGACTTAACTACCAAGTTTTTTCTATTTTAAAGATTGTATTTATTTTGAGTTTTACAATTATTCCCCTAATCTTATTTCCCTCCCCCACCCCCCACAGAAGTCTTTACATTGTTTCCATGGTATACATTGATCCAACTTGAATGTGATGAGAGAGAAATCATATCCTTAAGGAAGAAACATAAAGTAAAAAAGCTATCAAGATCAGACAATAGGATATCAGTTTTTTTTCTCAATTAAAGGTAATAGTTCTTGGTCTTTGTTCAAACTCCACAGTTCTTTCTCTGGATACAGATAGTATTCTCCATCACAGACAGTCCCAAATTGTCCCTGATTGTTGCACTGATGGAATGAACAAGTCCATCAAGGTTGAACATCACCCCCATGTTGCTGTGAGGGAGTACAATGTTTTTCTGGTTCTGCTCATCTCACTCAGCATCAGTTCATGCAGGTTTCCCTGAATTCTCATCCCTCCTGGTTTCTAATAGAACAATAGTGTTCCATGACATACATATACCACAATTTGCTAAGCCATTCCCCAGTTGAAGGACATTTACTTGATTTCCAATTCTTTACCACCACAAACAGGGCTGCTATGTATATTTTTTGTACAAGTGATGTTTTTGCCCTTTTTCATCATATCTTTAGGGTATAGGCCCAGTAGTGATTTTGCTGGATCAATGGGTATGCACATTTTTGTTGCCCTTTGGGCATAGATCCAGACGGCCCTCCAGAAAGCTTAGATGAGTTCACAGCTCCACAAACAGTGTAATAGTGTCCCAGATTTCTCACAATCCTTCCAACAATGACCATTATCCTTTCTGGTCATATTGGCCAGTCTGAGAGGTGTGAGGTGGTACCTCAGAGATGCTTTAATTTACACTTCTCTAATAAATAATGATTTAGAGCAATTTTTCATATGACTATGGATCACTTTGATCACCTCATCTGTAAATTGCCTTTGTATATCTTTGATCATTAGTCAATTGGGGAATGACTTTTTTTTAAATTTGACTCAGTTCTCCGTATATTTTAGAAATGAGTCCTTTGTCAGAAATACTAGTTGTAAAGATTGTCTCCCAGTTTACTACATTTCTTTTGAATGAATTAAATGTAATGATTTTGTCTGTGCAAAAGCCTTTTCATTTAATAATCAAAGTCATCTAGTTTGTTTTTAGTGATGTTCTCCATTTCTTCCTTAGTCATAAACCACTCCCCTTTCCATTGAACTGACAGGTAAACTACTCCTTGATCTTCTAGTTTGCTTATAATATTGTTTTTTATGTCTAAATCCTGCATCCATTTGGATCTTATCTTGGTATAGGGTGTGAGGTGTTGGTCTAATCTAAGTTTCTTCCATACTAACTTCCAATTTTCCCAACAGTTTTTATTGGAGAGAGTCTTTATCCCACTAGCAGGACTCTTTGGGTTTATCAAACAGCAGATTACTATAACCTACTCTATTCCACTGGTGCACCACAATATTTGTTAGCTGATACCTGAAAGTTTTGATGATTGATGGTTTATAATATGATTTTAGATCTGGTAGGGCTAAGCCACCTTCTTTTGCACTTTTTTTTTTCATTGAATCCATGGAAATTCTTGACTTTTTATTTCTCCATTTGAATTTGCTTACCACTTTTTCTAACTCATTAAAGTAATTTTTTAGAATTTTGATTGGCAGGGCACTAAACAAGTAGTTTAGTTTTGGTGGAATTGTCATTTTTATTATATTAGCTCAATCTATCCGTGAGCAGTTGATGTTTGCCCAGTTATTTAAATCTGATTTTATTTGTGTGAGAGGTGTTTTGTAATTGTTTTCAAAAAAAAGTTTCTGAGTCTGCCTTGGCAAATAGATTCCCAGGTATTGTATATTATCTGAGGTTACTTTGAATGTATTTCTCTTTCTAGCTCTTCCTGCTGTATCTTGCTAATCATATATAGAAAAGTTGGGGATAAATGAGGAGTTTTTTTTTATATCCTGAAACTTTGCTAAAGTTGCTAATTGTTTCCAGTAGTTTTTTGGATAATTTCTTGGGATTCTCTGTCATCTGCAAAGACTGAGAGTTTTGTCTCTTCCTTCCCAATTCTAATTCCTTCAATATCTTTTTTCTTTTCTTATTGCTGAGGCTAACATTTAATATAATATTGAATGGTAGTGGTGATAATGGGCATCCTTGTTTCACCCTTGATCTTACTGGGAATGCCTCTAGCCTATATCCATTGCATATAATGCTTGTTGATGGTTAGATACTACTTATTATTCTAAGGAACAAACCATTTATTCCTACACTCTCTAGTGTTTTTAGTAAGAATGGGTGTTGTATTTTGTCAAAAGTTTTTTCAGCATCTATTGATATAATCATGTGATTTCTGATAGGTTTTTGATATTATGATTAATTATACTAATAGTTTTACTAATATTGAACTAACCCTGCATTCCTAGGATAAATCCTATTTGGTCATAATGTATTATTCTAGTGATAACTTGTAATCATCTTGCTAAGATTTTTTTAAGATTTTTGCATCTATATTCATCAGGGACATGGGTCTATAATTTTCTTTCTCTGTTTTAACTCTTCCTGGTTTAGATATCAGCACCATATTGGTGTCATCAAAAGAGTTAGTCAGAGTTCCATCTTCCCCTATTTTACCAAAGAGCTTAGATAGAATTGGAACCAATTTTTCCTTAAACGTTTGGTAGAAATCATTCGTGAATCCATCAGATCCTGGAGATTTTTTCTTAGGGAGTTCAATGATGGCTTGTTGAATTTCTTTTTCTGAGATAGGGTTGTTTAGGAATTTAATCTCCTCTTCATTTAACCTGGGCGACTTATATTTTTGTAAATATCCATCCATTTCACTTAGATTGTCAAATTTATTGGCATAGAGTTGGGCAAAATAATTCCAAATTATTACCTTAATTTCCTCCTCATTGGTGGTGAGTCAATATTTTTCATTTATGATACTAGCAAATTGGTTTTCTTCTTTCTTTTTTTTAATCAAATTGACCAGAAGTTTATCAATTTTATTGTTTTTTTCATAAAACAAAATTTTGGTTTTATTTATTAATTCAATAGGTTTTTTGCTTTCATTTTATTAATTTCTCCTTTAATTTTAGAATTTCTAATTTGGTATTTAATTGGGGGCTTTTAATTTGTCCTTTCTCTAATTTTTTAGTTGCATATTTAGTTGATTGAGTTCATCTTTCTCTAATTTATGCATTTAAATTTATTCATATAAATTTATTCATTTATTCATTTAAAAATATAATATATCCCCTGACAGTCACTTTGAGTGAATCCTATAGGTTTTGGTATGTTGTTTCATTATTGTCATTATCTTGGATAAAATAATTAATTCTTTCTATAATTTGTTGTTTGATCCACTCATTCTTTAGAATGAGGTTATTCAGTTTCCAATTAGTTCTGGGTCTTTTTCTCCCTAGCCCAACATTGCATATGATTTTTATTGCATTATGATCTGAGAAAGATGTATTCACTATTTCTGCTTTTCTGCAATTGATTATTAGGTTTTTAAGTCTTAGTACATGGTCAATTTTTGTGTAAGTGCCATGTACTGCAGAAAAAAAAGGTATATTCCTTTCTATCCCCATTCAGTTTCCTCCATAAGTCTATCATGTCTAGGTTTTCTAACAATCTATTCACCTCCTTAACTTCTTTCTTATTTATTTTATGATTCAATTTATCTAATTCTGTGAGAGGTAGGTTGAGGTCTCCCACTAGTAGAGTTTTGCTCTCTATGTCTTCCTGTAGTTCTTTCAGTTTCTCCTCTAAGAATTTGAGTGCTATCTCATTGGGTGTATATATATTCAGTTATTGAAATCACTTTATTGTCTACGGTACTTTTTAGGAGGATATAGTTTCCTTCCTTATCTCTTTTAACGCTATCTAATTTTGCAGCTGCTTTGTCTGAAATAAGTACTGCTACCCCTGCTTTTTTCACTCAGCTGAAGCAAAATATATTTTGTTCCAACCTTTTACCTTTACTCAAGATGTATCTCTCTGCTTCAAATGAGTTTCTTGTAAGCAGCATATTGCAGGATTCTATTTTTTAGTCCAGTCTGCTATTTGCTTACATTTTAAGGGAAAGTTCATCCCATTCACATTCAGAGTTATAATTCCTAACTCTTTATTGCCCTCCATGGTATCTTCCCTCTGTTTGTTTTTCCCCTTTATCTGTATTCGCCAGTATTTTGTTTCTGAATACCACCACCTTCAGTGTGTTTGCCCTCCTATATCCTCCCCTCCCCTTTCTTTCCCCTTTCCCTTTTTCCCTTTTCCCTTCCCTTCCTTCTGTTAGTCCCCCTTTTTCTCCCCCTCCCTGTCTTCATCCCCCCCCTCCACTTTTCCCCTTTTAATACTTGACAGGTAAGATTGTTTTTTAAGTTAACTGAGTGTGTGTGTGTATAAGTTAACTTTAAGCCAAGTCTGAGGAGAGAAAGATTCAAGTGTTTCTCATCTCCTTCCTTCTTCTCCTCTCTTATAATAGGTCTTTTGTACCTCTTAATGTAATGATATTTACCCCCATTCAATCCCCTTCATCCTCCCGTCTCTGTCCTGTCCCCCTTTTTAAATCATTCTATCTGAGTCATAGAAAATCCTGAGTAGCCATCACTTCTGGCTAAGTATAGTCTCTCTAATAGAGTTACAATTCTTGAGAGTTATTTGACTCTTTCTCTCAAGTAGGGATATAGCCAGTTTCATCCCATTGGGTAGCAGTCTCATGGCTAAATCATGAGTGTCCATCACTTCTGGCAAGTATATTCTCTCTGAAAGAGTTACAGTTCTCAAGAGTTATGAGAATCTTTTTCCCATGCTGGGATATAGCCAGTTCCATCTTATTGGATAGCATTGTTTTCCATTTACCTCCTTTTTTAATCTTTTTATGAGTCTCTTGAACCTTCTGTTTGATGTCCAAATTTTCTATTTAACTCTGGTTTTTTTTTTCATTGGGGATTGTTGGAAGTCTTCCATTTCATTAAATGTCCATCTTTTCCCCTGAAAGAGAAGGCTCAGCTTTGCCAGAGAGTGAATTCTTGGCTGTATTCCAAGCTCCCTTGCTCTTCATAATATCTCAGTCTAGGCTCTTCGATCCCTTAATGTTGATGCATCCAGATTCTGTGTATTCCTTACTGTGGTTCCTTGGTATTTAAATTGTTTCTTTATGACTGCTTGCAGAATTTTCTCTTTTATCTGATAGTTTTGGAATTTGGCCACAATATTCCTTGGTATTTTCATTTTAGTATCTCTTTCCAGAGAGTATTGATGTATTCTTTCAAGAACTATTTTGCTCTCTGGTTCCATGATATCAGGGCAATTTTCCATCACTAAATCCTGTAAAATTAAGACTAGGCTTTTTTTCTCTTCAATGTTTTCAGGAAGATCTATAATTCTCAGGTGTCCCTTCCCAATCTATTCTTGAGGTCATCAGTTTTGCTGATGAGGTATTTTACATGTTCTTCTATTTTTTCCTATCATTTTTGGTTTTGTATAACAGACTCTTGCTGTCTCATGAAGTCCTTAGTTTCCACAGACTCCATTCTTTTTTATATAAGAATTTTCTTCATTTACCTTTTGCAACTCCTTTTCCAATTGATCAATTCTATGCTTTGAAAGAGTTTTCCATTTGACCAATTGAGGTTTTTGAGAGAATTATTCTTTTTGTATTTGTCCAACTGTATTTTCCATTGATTTGTTTTCTTGTTGCAAGGTGTTAATTTTCTCTCTCAAATTTTCCAATTGATTTCCTTATTTCCTCAAGGAAGTCTTTCTGTGCTGGAGAACAGGTCATATTCTCCTAAGAGGTTCTAGGTCTCTCTGAGTTAGTGTCTTTTCCTTCCAAGAATTTTTTCTATGGCCTTTCTTTTCACTAGCCTTTCTTCATTATCCTAAGACCTTGTGTTGGGGAGGGGCTGGTTCACAGAGGTTTGGTGTCAGGATCCATAGAGGCTTTACTCACTGAGTGTGATATCTCCGGCTGGCCAGTAGGGGGTGCAGGTTGCTTTCTCCAGAGTATCTGTGACCTTGATCGAGGCCCTCTCCCTTGGCCTGGAGGGAGTGGTTGAAGCTGTTAAATACTTTTGTCTTTGATCAATAGTGGACTATACCCTAGGGTGAGATACTCACTCTCCTTGTTGAGAGCTGAGGTGGTTCTGCTGCTCACACAACTGTGCCTGGGAGTGGAAATAGTCTGTAATTGTGTTTGTTCTTAGAAGAGGCTTTAGCTGAAATGTAGGTGTGAGCTTTGAGTACCTCCAGACCAGAGGGGCTCAGGGATCGATGTCTGCAACTGTCCTGCACAGGAACTCTCCCTTCAGCCCTGCCAGCAAGCTCCAAATGGTCAGCACCACTACCAATGCCTTTGCTCCCTAGTTGACCCAAGCCCCTGATCAAGTCGGTCCAGTTCTCAGGCCTTCAGGCTCCCAGGCTCCTGCCCCAACTTTAATCAGGCAAATCTGCAGCTGATCCAGGCTCCCAAGCTCTCACCCATTCCCTGCTCCCAACAGAGTCTGACCTCTGTGCCCTGACTTACTCACGATCTCAGAAGACAGATCCTGAGGTAAATGTTCTTCACCTGACTTTTCTTTATGGGTTTTTGTCTATCAGACTTCTGTTAAGAGGTTTGTTTCATATTATTTATAAGGGAAGATCAGGAGAGTTTAGAACTGTGCCGACGGGGCAGCTAGGTGGCACAGTGGATAAAGCACCAGCCCTGGAGTCAGGAGGACCTAGGTTCAAATCCGTTCTCAGACACTTAATAATTATCTAGCTGTGTGGCCTTGGGCAAGCCACTTTAACCCCATTTGTCTTGCAAAAACCTAAAAAAACTGTGCTGTCTTCTCTTTGCCATCTTGCCTAGAAACAACTACCAAGTTAATAATAGACTGAAATCTGCATTGGTGGAAGAATTTCTCATATCGCTTGGAGTTCCCTATGCTTAGGAAACCAAAAGTGATTTGCATACTTTCTTAATATTAATTACACTTACTTGAAATGAAATTGTTTGGACTCACCATGTGTGGAAAAGATTGGTGACGCCCTTTGAAAAGGGGCTTAAATATTCCCCAATTAGAAGATATTCTATCATAAGGCCCAGTCCCTGAACATAAGATAGTATTTGGATTCCTTCTCTTTTTGGAAAGACCTGACCAAATAGAAGACACAAATAACTGATTCATATTGTTTTATAAAAATTTTCTGATTCAGATTCAAGAAAGTTTAGTGAACGTAAAATAAAATCCCTAGACTCAACATTTTTTAAAGTTTGCTTAAGTCATTGAAGGATCATATAAAAGGCATTGGTTTAAAAAAAAAGTATAGAGAAGGAGGAGGGCGAAACCCAAAGAGCCTGACAGAAAAAGAAAAATGGGTCGATTTCAGGATTTTTTTTAAGTTTCCAATTTTTTCCTCCTCAGCAGGTATTTATTTTTCCTTTTTGTATTTGAGATTAATGGCAAAGGTATTGCTAATGCAACACAGGGTAAAGATAAACAGCTTTTTATATGGATGGCATCCTTCTGGACACATAGCCTGATTTATGAAAATGTAGTCTGTTTACTTCACTTTTTGCCAGACTGTTGAGACGAGAAAAAAACGTGTACCTGGTTCTAAAAGCTCTGGAACTTCTTCAGTCACTCCTTCTTTTATCCCCCTCCTCTTTCTTGAGCTATTCAGGCTACCCAATACTAGTAATAATAGCTTGAGTTTATATAACACTTTAAGTTTACAAAACATATATATATATATATATATGTATATGTGTGTATATATACATAGAGAGAGAGAGATGTGCATGTGTGTGTTTCTATGTGGGTAAATACAAATACATATATACATGTATGTGCATTTACATGTATGTATTTATCTATGTATATGAATAAAATATTTGAATATATGTCAAGTCATTTGATTGATTTGAATATGTATTCATTTACTCCCCTTATTAACACTTTTCCATTTCTATCACTGGATTTTAGGCCTAGACTAACAATGAAACAAATCATCAAGCCCTGATTTTTATATTTATCACTTTCTGTGGAGTAAATGTTCACACTGAAAATTTAACAATCACTTCTTACCACTGCAGTTGGATTCAGTCCATCCATGCTCCTATTCCACATTTACATAACTGTCATTAAACTGAAGACTAAAATTTCTCCATTTCAATTTGCATCCCTTGTTCCTAGTTCTGCTCTCTGGGACAAGCCATGCAAGACTTATACCATCTTCCAGGTGAAGAAAGCTACCATCCCTCCCCACCCCCATATCCCAATCTTGTCTGCCTTGGTTAAATAACCCCAGTTTTCTCAACTTCATATGTCATGGCCTTGAGGACATTTACCAGTATAAAGTCTTGCAAATAGGAAGTGCTCAGTAATGGAATGGAAATGATGGAAATGGATTAATTTTGTAGAAGAAAATCAAATGGTTCTATAATCTGGATAGACATTTTACCTTGGGAGTCCACCAAATTTTATGAATCTTAAGAATGATGACTGAAAAATAGATAGTCATAAGATCATGAGAACAAGGGACCTCAAGGAGCAGCTAGTCACCTCATTTTGCATATGAGGAAACTAAGACTGAGGGATATGAGTTGGCTTGCCCAAGGTGACCTAGGTAAATAAGCATCTTTAGGAGGATGAAATCTAAGTCTTTCAATTTAAAAAAAAACGATTTAGGTTTTAAATAAACTAAAAGACTATCTAAATGTTCCTTCTATTCCACCACACTGGGTTTGATTTTCATTTAAGGGGTGTTTTCCCCCTTGAATTATTATCTGGGTAAAGGGCAGGATGCATTTAACTTCTTATCATTTGTAAACCTAAAATGATGCTTTTTTAGTCTCTTATCATTTGTAATGGGGAACAGTGAGGTTATACTCCTATCCTTTATAATCCTGACATAGATACTTCATTTCTGTCAACAACCTTCCTTTTGGGGCTTTTAACCATAATAAGGAGACTTTTCTCTCTATTTTCTTTAAGATTAAGAATTCCAAAGCATGATAAGAAGGATTAGTACAGTGACTCCACAGCCTTCTAAGAGGGTTAAGAGCAGAACCAACTTATTAGAAATAGAAAACTGGGGTCCAACAAGGGGATGGTGTTTTTTCCAAAAGAAAAATTAAAGGTGAAAATGATGATCTAAACCAATAAAACACTTCCACAAAAACAAGATGCAATTCTTAAGTTTGTCTCATTCTTGGCAACTGCCTCCCAATGTCCCAAATAAAAATCTAAATTTTGTCTTGCTTCAACAGCTAGCTTCCCCAAGAGAGTTAGGGAATCCTGCTAAGTGAGAGAGACCTTGAATTTTAACCTTTAGAATTTTCATGTGCTTTCATTTAGGTTCATGAATTCTGAAATCTCATTCTTTGATGGTAAAATCTACTAGTGAAAGAAGACCCAAAAGACTGGTTTCTTCATAGCTAGTGCCCTAAAAAGTTATAAAAACTTAAATAAATATTTCATTAAAAGATAAAAAGGGAGGGGGTGAAGGAAATAAGGTGATCCAATTCTATACCATTCCAGAAGGTAAAATATTTTACCTTCCTTCATTATTTCAGTATTTCCATTGTTACTCTCTCCTTCCTATTTCTCCTTTTAATTTCTCCCTCCTTTCTTCTTTGTCTCATACCCTTCCATTCTTCCCTTCATTTCACTCTCACTCAGATTCATCTCACTTCCCTCTCTCCCTTCTATTCCATCCTCCATGCTTTCTTTTCTGCTTGCCAGTCTTTACTTCCTTCCTCTACTCCCTTCCTTCCTTCTTTCCTTCCTCCTTCTTCATTCCTTCTTTTCTTGCCTCTTTCATCTTTTGCTTTCTTCCTTCTTTCCTTTTTTCCCTTTCCTCACTTCATTTTTCTTTCTCTCTTTCCTCTATTCTTTTTTCCTTCCCTCTCTCTTCCTTCTTTCCTTCCTTCTTTCCCTCATCTCTTCCTCTCTCCCTTCCATAACTGTTCTTGATCCAAAGACATGCAGAATTTTCCGGGCTTCAAAGAAAAGAAGAGATCAGAATCTGACCAAGTTAAAAAAATTCACCCAACAAATCTATCTTCTGCAAGGCAATAGGATTGTTAGTTGAGTCTAACATCTAAATATTTTACCTTCCTTCATTATTTCAGTATTTCCTTCCTATTTCTCCTTTTTTATTTCTCCTTTCTTCTTGTCTCCTACCCTTGCATTCTTCCCTTCATTCCTCTCTCCCTCAGATTCATCTCACTTCCTTCTCTCCCTCTTTTCCTTCTATTCCATCTGGGTCAAAGATCTGATTGTCCCAACTATTTATGACTGTTCAAAAAGGGGGTTGCTATTTAACTCTGAGCCCTCAGAGACAGTTTTGGGTTTCATACAAGCCAGTTTGGGAAAGTAAGCAGTTAATGACCCTTCTGCTCATTGAGCACCCACAACTCAGTGCTTTTTCCTCAAGCCCAACCTCCCTAGCTTGAACTTTGAAAACCATCATCTGACTAAAAGTACAAAATCTTTGGGACTTCTTTCTTCTGAGTGATTTTCAGATTAAATATTGATATAAGGAAGCAAATGGCACCTATTTAAATTCATCTACATGGACAGTTCTGAGCATATCCAGGGAAGATTTTGAAATAAGTCATGGGGAGGATACACCAAAGGCAGGAGCCCTGAGCCATGGAGGAGATTCCTAGTCTTTTCCAGATGGAGAGGGGGGTAGGGAGCTATGACACAGGAGCAGTGATCTTAGGAAATAAAATGTCATCTTCCACAATGAATAAAAGAAAAACAATTCATTGCCTTGGGCTATTGTAACTGCAGTGATTCTCCCAAACTGAGAAAGGACAAAAAACAAGGCTTGGAAGAGAAATTGTGTGTGTAAAAGAGAAAAGCAGATAGCATTATTAATAGCCATGGATCTTTCTAGAAACATGGACTTAGAGAGCTGGAGGGGCAGACCTGAGATTGAGCTATCCTCAAAGCATCAGTTAGTTGGTTCTAGGCAGTTAATCTACCCTCCTGGTCTCAGTTTCTTCTTTGATAAAAACAGTTCATGATGTACCTCACAATGTTTGCTCAGTTAATCAATCATCAACATTTACTGGGCTTGTTGTCTCAGGGCTTGCACTGGGGATACAAAGACAAAAATGAAACTCATCAGTCTCTGCCATCAAAGAATTTATAGTTCTAGCTAGGGAAGTAACATGTTCAAATAAGTATATATGTATGTATGTATGTATGTATGTATGTATGTAGATGGTAGTTAAATAGGCAATTCAGTTCAATATACATTTATTAAGAACTGGGCTAAATATTGGGGATACAAAAATAGTGCCTCTACTATAGAAATTTGTTTAATTTATATAATCTATGTCAAATTGATTGTTATCTTGGGGGGAACAGAGGGAGAGAAAAAATTTGGAACTCAAAATCTTACAAAACTGGATGATGAAGGGCAGCTCCTTCAACTGTGGTGCAGTGAATAGAGCACCAGTCTTGGAATCAGGAGGACCTGAGTTCAAATTCTACCTTAATAATGACCTAGCTGTGTGACCTTGGGCAAGTCATTTAACCCTTTGCCTTGCCTTAAAAAAAGGATGTTGAAAATTATCTTTATATATCATTAGAAAAAACTAAAATGATATTAAGATTAAAAAGATATATAGTCCCTGCCCTCAAGGAACTTACCAATCTGCTGGAAAAGACCACATTTGAATAAACATAGGAAGTAAGCTGTGTATATTATAAATAGGAAATAATTAGCAGAGGAAAAACACTGGAATTAAGAGGAGCTGGGGAAGACTTCTTGTAGAAAGTATGATTTTAGATGGGACATAAAGAAAGTTAGGGAAGTCAGTATGATGGGTTCTCTGTTCCCTGCCTTTCCCAATGAAACTACAGCTAGAGTAGATCTGAATGCCATATGTTGGTAAATCAGAGAATATTGAAAGAACACTAGAATAGTGAGGAAAGTGATGGTCACGTACCATAGGAGAATAGGCTGAAATAGCTGGAGCCTAGCTAGGCTGGAGAAAAGACTTGAAGCATGTGAAGGGCTGTGAAAGAAAAAAAAAGAATCAACTAACTCTCTTGACCCCAGAGTAAAAAAATTGTTGCAAGGAGTAGAAGTTTAGTGAGGGTATGCTTAGGCTCAATAAAAAGAAAAACTTTCCCAAAATTAGGGTTAGCCTAAAAGTGAAATGAACTGCCTCAGAAGATAGTGCATTCTCCTTTCACTGGGCCAGTTAGGTAACCCAGTGGATCAAGAAGTAGTCTGTAATCAGGAAAATCTGAGTTCAAATGCAGCCTCAGACATTTACTAGCTATGAGACCCTGGGCAAGTCACTTAACCCCCTTTTTTGTCTCAGTTTCCTCAATCTATAAAATGAGCTGGAGAAGAATGACAAACTACTCCAGTATCTGTGAAAAACACATCCCAAATGGGATCATGCAGACATCACTGAGATGACACAACAGTAGTGATAGATGATGGTGTAATAGAGTTGGTGGTAATGGTAATTGTAGTAGTAGATAGTAGCAGCAGCAGCAGCAGTAGTAGTAGTAGTAGTAGTAATAGGAGTGTTAGTAGTAGTGGTAGCAATAGCAATGGCAGTGGTAGTGGAAGCAGTAGCAGCAGTGGCAGTGATAATGGTAATAGTGGTAGTAGTAATAGCAGCAGCAGCAACAACAGCATCGACAGCATCAACAATAGCTGTGGCAGTGGTAGTTGTATCTATAGTAGTAATTCTATATATTCTTGGTAAGGTTCAAGGTGAACTAAATGGCCTCTCAGGTCCCTCTGAGATTCCATGACTCTGATTAAAAAAATTAATAATTGTAAAAATAAGCATTTATAGTGCTTTTAAGATAAATTTTACACATTTATCTTATTTGATCCTCTGAACAACATGAGGTAAATATTGTTAATATCATTGTACAGATGGAGAAACTAAGTCTAAGAATGGTTATGTGACTACCTCAGGGTCACATAACTACTAAATGTTTGAACCAGGATTTGAATTCAGGTTTTACTGACTTAAATTCCAGTGGACTTGAAGGATTCACTCCTTCTAAGTGGCTTAATTTTGCACTTTCTTCCTTTCAATTCAATAAACATTTATTTACTTGTCCAAAGTAAAAGTGAATTCCATATAATACAATATATCACCAGAGAATGGGGACCATTTTTTTTAAATAACACCTTCTGTCCAATAGGAAGCAAGAAAAAAGAACAGAATTTCAAACTTGGCAAATCTGTCTTTAAAAATGAAAAAGAAAAAGAAAATACCAGCAACATAAAATATACCACAAAAATCTGGTGCTATTTAAATAAGATTTAAATTCATTCTGCATTTAAACAGAAAAGTGGGAAGTGGTATTAAATTCACATAAATGCAGGATTAAGTCGACCGGAGTCGGAAATATTAAGTGTGCCCACGTAATGGAAGAAAGAGAATGGCAAGTGATGGGTTCAGAAGAGGACTCTGAGTTTTAATAGATTGTTCCTCCAAACCATTAGCATTGAAAAGCGGTAGTTAATAAATTATTTGACACGTCCATTTACTCATATTTTAACTAAAAATAATTAACGAGCTTTGTCAGCTTACCTAGGCAACCATTACTTCCAACCCAGCTCTCAGAGCTAGAATGTGATGGGGTGGGTTGCTTCATCATTAAATGGGAACTGACCAGATAAAAAGGGTGATTTTGTTAGTTTTTCTTTTTTTTTTTCACTTTTTCTTAGAAGCTATTGGGGATTAATTGACTTGCCCAGGGTCACATAAGTTCATGTCTGATGCTGAATTTGAACTAAGGTCTTCCTGACTCCAGGGCTGGTGCTCCATCTATTGTGCCACCTAGGTACCTAATATTCCTTTCTACATTAGACTATAAACTCCTTCAGAGAAGGGATGTTTTTTTGCTTTTGCTTTTGTATTTCCAGATTTTGGTTCAGAAAACGTAATTCCAAATCTAGATCTCGATCTCAGAGGCTTTCTAGATCAACTCTCTTAATTAAGAGGAGGAAAGTGACTTCCTAAAGGTCACATAAGTAGAATTTCATTCCATTCAGGAGACGCAGAGGATAAATCAAGTGCTGGAAAGAACCTGAGAAGTCAAATAATCACTTCATTTTACACATAAGGAAACTGAGACTAATGGAGAAATGAGTAACCAGGGAGTAAGCATGAGGATAAGAGATGGAGGCAAGGATTTGAACTCCAGTGTCACTGTTTCTATTTATATTTTCTTTAAGATTTACAAAGAACTTTTCAAATATAATCTCACTTTTTCCTTACAACCTCAGGAGGTGAATGCTATTATTAAGTCCATTTTACAGAAGGAAAAACTGAAGCAGATAGAAGTTAGTAGACTTGCCCAGGTCAAAGAACCAATAAGTATATCAGGCCAGATTTGAACTCAGTTCTTCCTGATTCTAGGTCCAGCATTTTTTCCATTGTCCCACCTAGATGTTAATAATAAACATTTTTGAAAGTTTTCTATGATTTAATTGTATATCTAAATTAATTGATGATATCAGGTCATTGAGCAGGGTAAAACTGTCTTAGACAACAATCGTGCTGCAAATTCAGTCCATTTAGGAAAGGGGGCAGTCCTTTGCTGCCCCGGAAATTTGGAGAAAGGAATAAAGATGCAGGAAAAAAGCTCCCAAAAGTGAGTTTACCCCATGAATCATGGACTAAAGGAAGGAAAGTATTGTCCAGATCAACCCAGAGAAGAAATTCCCTAGGATATTTTTACCGTAAGGCAACATCCTGATTGTCCTGGCTATTCAAGTAGACTGAATATTGGTCCTGGATTGAGGGAGATTTGAATGCAATTCTGTTCTATTATTACTACTCTCTATAAGACCCTGAGCAACTCATCTGCAGCCTTCGAACCCTAGAGGCTCACTCTGCCCCATGGCCTCTTTTTCTGATCAGTCAGATTCTTATGGAAAGTACCCAGTCTAGTCATATCTTCATTCCCCTTCACTCTTGACTCTCTAGACTTTTCCACCAATGAGAAACTTCCCTTTCCTTCCCACTACCCACTTTTCAGTCTTCTTTTATATATTACCTTCCCCAATTAGAATGGAAGCTCCTTGAGGGCAGGGACTATGATTTTTTTACTTTTAGTCGTCTCTCCAAAACTTAGCATAGTGAGTGTCTAATACATAGTAAACACCTAATAAGTACTTGTCCTCATGACTTAACCTCTGTCAGCCTTAGTTTACTCATCTGTAAAATAGAAATAAGAATATCTACCAGGATTGTTGTGCAGATAAAATGAAATAATACTTACAAATACTTCACAAACCTTAAAGAACTATATGAATGCTATTATAATTAATTATTTACCTGTCCCAGTTACCATTCTGTTCCAGTTAGACAGAAAAATGTCTTATGGTAGGGACTATTTCTAAGTTTCTCTAGTGTTCTTTTCCCCAACTCATGCACAAGCTAGTTCTTAACTCTTAGGAAGAGCTATATGTTTCTGCTTCATTTTCCCCTTAATTACTGAGAAAGATTGGCCTCCATTTCATTTGCTCTCATTACTAAATAATAAATCTGAATGAGCTGAGATAATATATATCTAATCATAGTCATATAACTTTTGGGCCAAAGGGTTTAGGTTTGGGCTTTTCTTGAGGGTCTCCCCAAAAGAGTGGAACAGAAAGAGAATTAATGTAAAATATGAATTATAAATGAAACAGAAACTCATTTCCTTTCCACAAAAGAAATGCTGAGACACACAAAAGACTCACCACATGATTTCAGAAGGCTTAAGCAATCAGTGCTATATCTCATCTTATAATCTACCAGGAATTTGAGTCATAAATACCAGGAAATGAAGCAATTTGTAGGAATATTGTATAGGCATCCCACATTTCACCTTGGCTTGGCACTATTCCCCTCACAGAAACTCTCTTCTGACAAGACTGACCAGGAGTTGAGTTATTCATCCTCCAAACTTTCCCAGTGTACAAGGGGAAAGTGAAATAGAAAAGACATTACAAAATCCAGAATCAGGATGATTTAGGCACAACATGTGCTCGTGGCCACATGGTTGCCAGAGTAGCAGATACATTGAATTGTCTTTCTCTAAGGGTATCAAAAAAGCAATTTGACCCACAATTAGTGGAAGAATTAAAATGACCCAGAGGGAATATACTCTTCCCTTTTAAATGTTACTGTAAAATCAGCCCTTCCTGCTCAGTAGACACTAAGGATTATTTTATCTCTACCTTAGAGATAGATGAGTGCTTTGTTTACATAAGATTGACAGGAGGCAACCAGGTGGGAAATATTTTAGCCTAAAAGCACTCAGGTTCTGAGCCAGAACACCTGGCCAGAATTAGAAAGAGAAGATTTATAATATACCCTTCTCAAACCCCAATTAAAAATACAAGGTGTTTTGTAGTCCTTAAAGGGGTTTCAAAATGCTGTCTTCAACATCAGCATTATCTTTATCTTCATCATCACCATCATCAAAACCATTAAATAAACTAAATAATAATTGTAATTTCAAAGTCACATCATTAATTACTTTATGCCTCTTTGCCATTTTTGTCCAAAAAAATGGACTTTTTTTTTACTCCTTACCTAAGTAAAATGATCTTGCACTCTTATTTTCTGAAAGGCACTATTTTGTGTCGAAAAGATCACTGAACAAGGAGAAAGAGATTTGGATTTGTCTCACATGCTAGCATCCTGGCTTTGGGCAAGTCACTTTTTTTCAATAGGTCTCCATTTCCTCAATGATAAAATGGGGAGAATAACTGCTATTTTGCCTCTATCTCAAAGGAGAACATATAGACAAATGAGTTTTGAAAACTTTCAAGACTAACCATGACAGGAAACAGTACATTGGGGACTAAGGATCTGGAGCCTCATTAAAGTCCTGCCTGTAATGCATACTGGCTATGTGGCCTTGGGTAAATCACTTATAATTTTCTAAGAAACATTATAAGACTCTATTAGCAGGGGGGATTTTTTACCTAGGCTTTCCCTAGGGCAATGAAATGACAAGCCCAGTTCAATCCTAGCCTTAAGACACAGAGCAAAAAGTAAGAGAGGTTAATTATCTGTTCTAAGTTCACATGTGAAACTTTGAGGAGGAAGGAGGTGAAGAAATGAATTTACAGAAGCAGCCAGTTTTCCTGGACACTATTCTTTAGTGGCTTTTCCAGATTCCAACTTGGCCAACTGGCTGATTAGTTTGAAGTAGGTTTGTTTGAGTCAAGACATCTTGAATTAGAAGGAAGAGAAAGAATTCAGCAAATTCAACTGAAGGCGGGTAGGTGGCACAGTGGATAAAGTGACATCCCAGGAATCTGGATGTCCAAACTCAGTCTCAAGACACTTTCTGGCTGTGTGATCCTGGACAAGTCACTTAACTCTATTTGCCTCATTTGTAAAATGATCTGAAGAAGAAAATATAAGCTACTTTAGTATCTTTACCAAGAAAACTTCAAAAGAGAATCACAAAAAAAGTCAAACACAACTGAAAAAAATGACTAAATAACAAAAATGTTCCTTTCAAGCTGCTGGTTATTGCGGTTTCAAAAACAAAAGAAAGACATTCTCTGCCCTCAAGGAGCTTACATTCCCATATACATTTTTTAAATTTGAAAAGTAAATGTTCATAAGAAAATTCAAAATATATAAGAAGAAATGACAAGGACAGAGGACCTGAGGAAAGGCCTTATGTTGTGCGTTGTTGGTGACACCTAAGTAATGCTTCTTAACCTGTAGCATGAAGAAATCTAGGCATGCCTTGACTTGGAGCCAACCCTCTTGAGTTTGTTTCATTTCATTTTTCAATCAAGCTTAAGTTCTTTTTTTGACAGGTATTTTAGGACTATAAACATCTCAAACTGATAAATGGATCTTTGTCTGAAATATTACTATTATTTCTCTTTTTAAAAAAATATTGATTTTTTTCCCCCTCTGTGTGTTAAGCTACAAAACATAATCTCCTGTTTCTTTTTTTGGCTGGTGCTACCTCAGCTTGAGAGATCATCTTTCCATGGAATTGCTTCCCATAATATTTGAACCTCCTTATTTCTATCTTGTTTTGCCTTCAAGCTTTCCCAAGGGCTGAGTAGCAATTTTGAACTTTGCAATGGCCATGAACAAAAGGTTGTGACATAACCTGATACGTTAGAGGTCCAAGGTCAGAGAGAGGGAGGAAAGACACTTTTGACATCAGAATATCAAAGATACTCCAGTCTTCCAGGTCAAAGCTAGAGGGGGCATTGGGAAAAGCATTAGCAGCTCTCCTTGGCTCTTAACTTTTCTTGCTTAGGTTCAAATCCCTTCTTTGCCATTTTCTATCTTATCACTTTAAGTAACTAAACTTAATGTTTGCCTTAGTTTCCTCATTTGGCTTTGTTTCCTCATTATCTCCATATCCACAGAGATAATAACTGCACCTATATTGTAGAGTAGTATTTATGATAAGATAGTGTTTGTAAAGTGCTTAGCCCAGCAGCTGGGATAGAGTAGGTGCTATATAAATGTTAATTATTGATGATGATGATGATGAAATTAATGATGGTGGTCATAGTGATCTTGACTTTAAATACTAAATAAAAGTTTGGTTGTTTTGGAGGTTTCTTCTTTTAACCTAAAGGTGATAAGGAGCCATTGAGACTCCCTGAACAGAGGAGTAACAAATTCCACATAGGAAACAAAATAGATGAAAAACACCTATGGTTAGTCCTAAATGTGAATTATGGAAGTCCACCATCTCTGAGGAATTGAAAAATGAGTATCACATAGAGCAGTTAGATAGCATAGTGAATAGAGCAGTTGGCCTGAAATCAGAAAGACTTGAGTTCAAATTTGTCTTCGAATGACCTCAGTGACCATGGCTAAGTAACTTCACCCTGGTTGCCTCAGTTTCCTCATCTATGAGCTGGAGGAAGAAATGGCAAACCACTCCAGGATCTTTGCCAAGATAACCCCAAAGGAGTCATAATAAATCAGGCAAGACTGAAACAAGTTTCATGGGGGGCGGCTAGGTGGCACAGTGGATAGAGCATTGGCCCTGGAATCAGGAGTACCTGAGTTCAAATCCGGCCTCAGACACTTAATAATTACCTAGCTGTGTGGCCTTGGGCAAGCCACTTAACCCCGTTGCCTTATAAAAAAACTAAAAAAAAAGAAACAAACAAATTTCACGGAGCAAAGGTATCAAATTTGCAACCCCACTGGCCAAATTAAATTAAACTGCAATTGGGAAATGATTAACAAATAAATTTTAAAAAACACAGTACAACATGGATAATGCTAATTTGTAGTTTCTAAAGCAAAATGTGTTGCTGAGATCCATTTCTATTAGAGTTTGACACCACTGACCTAGTGGTGTCATTGGAGAAGCTTGAATAGACAGCAGAACCTTTAAAATTCCAAACAAGTAATAATAAAGGGGAAGTGGATTGAAAGTTGGCATAAAGAAATATATGTTAAAAAAAACATGAGTTGATCATATGTAAGGGCTTGCCCATGAATGACCTATCTGATCTATCAGTATGCTCATGACATGCAAACAAAGCAAGATCAGCCCTTGCCTGCAGCAAATTTATGAGAAGACATGAATAAGAGGATGACATGATAACAGTCATGAATGAGTTGCAATCTGCCTGTTAGAGTGAAAGCTCATATTCATGAGATCATATTCATGAAAAATAGCTCCCTTACCTTGAAAAGCTTATTGCTATGATTCATCTGTCTAGGTCTTTTTCTTTGACCCAAGCCCATTCCACTATCTTTTTTTTTTCTTCTAGTATTTCTGTTTCCAGAATTTATCGCAATGCTTAGTACATAGTAAGTACTTTATTAATGTCATTGAATTGTTGATATCTCCTTGTATTATTGGCTCTTGTTGTTCAGTTGTTTCAGTCATGTCTGACTCTTTTGCACATGGTTTGGAGTTTTCTTGGCAAAGATACTAGAATGGTTTACCATTTCCTTCTCTAGCTCATTTTACAGCTGAGGAAACTGAGGAAACAGGATTAAATGACTTGCCCAGGGTCACACAGTCAATAAAGTGTCTGAGATCAGATTTGAACTTAGGGAGAAGTCTTTTAACTCCAATGAGGTTCTCGGCACCTCCTAATTGCTCTACTTTTATTATAGTATATTTTATATCCTGTCACAAACTCATGTAGAACAGAAGCTCCTTAAAAGTAGGAGCTATATGATATTTATCCTTGCACTGTAAATATTAGACACAGCCTAGATCCATTAAGAATATTGGGGGGGCAGCTAGGTGGCACAGTGGATAGAGCACCGGCCCTGGAGTCAGGAGGACCTGAGTTCAAATCTATTCTCAGATATTAATAATTACCCAGTTATGTGACCTTGGGCAAGTCACTTAACCTCATTGCCTTGCCAAAAAAAAAAAGAATTTATTTTGAGAATTAATTTGAATTGTTTTCACTATATGACAGATATAGATAGACTTAAACACAATGGTATCACTGCTAATATCAAATGAAATGGTCACTTAGAGATGAGTAGGTCCAAAATAATACTGAGTAGACTGAGTCTTTGAGGGCTAAAGGTAACAATAGATAGATGATAGATAGACAGATAGATAGATAGATAGATAGATAGATAGATAGATAGATAGATAGATAGATAGAGATAGATGGAGTTAGTTTATCAAAAAATGCCTGAAAGAGATATCCTAGTATAATGTAAGCTCCTTGAGGGCAGAGACTGATTTTCATTTTGGCTTTATATCCTTAGCACCCAGCACAATGAGGGATGGGCAGTGGTGTGTCCATAATCATCTCTCTCCAGAAAAAAAAAATTGCATGCATTACACACTTTTAAATTTAATCTGCATTATTGAAATTTTCCATCACTTAAGTCCACAAATCAACAAAACCATAAAGCAAGTCATGACTGATAGGATTTGCTGATTACCAAGGTGTAAATGCTCACACTGAAAATTTAGCATTCAGTTAGTTCCTCGTGAGTAGCTCCAAATCCATCACTGGGGAGACAGTCAAGAAGAGAAGTTGGTTTTAACCTGTGATTTTGATCAATGTCAAGAATTCCTATATGGAAATTCTCTCCATCAATTGATTAAAGCTTATAGATTATAGAAAGTTTCCTCCGGCTATAAAAGATCAGATGATTTGTCAATGGTCACACAGCTGGAATGGATCAGAGGTAACATTTGAACTCAGCTCCTTCTGGGTTGCCACACTGTTTCTCACTTTGTGCATGGTTGGAACTTGTACACTTTTATTGAACCATCTATCTCCTCCCCCTCAATTAACTGGTATTGATTTTGTATAAACTATGGGAAAATGTAGGGGTATATATCTCTATGCACATGTAATGTCTGCTTATATAATGTTGAAAGCTCCTTGATGGCATGTACTGTTTCATTCTAGTCATTGAATTTCTGCAATCTAATACTGTGTTCTACATTTAGTAGATTAATCCCAACACATTCAATCGCAATTGAATTTTATCCAGTTAAGTTACTCTTCAAAGAGATAATATAATATGAGCTTCTTCTTATTATTATTATTATTATAATACTCTATTCAGCTCCCTCCTTCTCTTCCTTCCATCCCCCTGGGAAATGGATCCAAGCACCTACTATGTGTCAGACAGTATTCTAGGTGATGAAGACACAAGCCTTCAAAGGGTTCACATTTCATATTTCCATGAAGTCTCATTCCTTTCTTCCCCTTCCCTTGGTTACAGGTGTCTGACAGATGTGATTACATCTTTGTCAATGGAAAGGAAATGAAGGGCAAAATGAATGTTGTGGTGAAGTTCACCTACCAGCACCTGAGCAGCCTCCTGGAGATGACTGTGTGGGTGCCCCGGCTCCCACTCCAGATTGAGATTTCTGACACAGAACTTAACCAGATCAAGGGCTGGAGGGTCCCCATTGTCTCAAATAAGAGGTAGGTTTGATCAGACTGTATCCCCTCCATACTCTCTCTCTCTCTCTCTCTCTCTCTCTCTCTCTCTCTCTCTCTCACACACACACACACACACACACACACACACACACACACACACATACACACAGAAACCTGATATAGTGGAAAAATGCTGATTTTGGATTCACATCTCAACCACTTACTGCTCCTTATGGATATGATGCATAACATAGTGGGAAAAGTCCCAGATTTATATCTAAGACCTGAGTTTGAATGCTTCCTCGGGTCCTTAATTAGCTGTGTGGCTATGGGACAATTCATGAGACAACCTCTCTGAACCTCAATCTCATCTTTAAAATGGGAATAAAATACCTGTATTGAGATAGTTTTTAAAGTGCTTTTCAAACTTTAAAATCACCATCTGAATGTCTATTATTATGATCACCTGGGTCAGCTTGGGTTAATCTCCTGGTTTCATTTTCCTCATCTATTAGTATTAGACTAACTATGAAACCTAAGGTCTATAGAACGATTGGGCTAACCTCTTGCTATGTGCCTGCGAAATCTGGAGAGTCTGCCAGTGCCATGCCAGGAAGTGTAATCACTTCCATTTAAATTGTCTTAGGAAGATTCTGAAGATCACCTGGCAGGATAAAATATCAGAAACTGAGTGAAACATTTTTTTAGCTAAACTGCCAACCATTCAAACTACCACAGAGAGTGCAATTGTGGTGAGGTGGTCAGGTAGTTAGAATATCAAGTGTATGCTTGCCAAAAAAGACTATTTGATGGGGAACTCACACAGAGCGAGGATTCACAGAGAGGGAGGAGGAGGGGGAAGGAGTGAGGAGAGGTGGTGTGGAGAGGAGGTTGGTTCAGAAAAAAATGATACAAGGACACCCTCAAGGTCTCAACTTTGGAATTGATGGTGCAACATGGAAGACACTGGCACAGGACTGTCTAGTATAGTATGCCCTCATCAGAGAGGGTGCTGTGCTCTATGAGCAAGTCAGATTGGAAGCAGCTCAAGGGAAATGTGAAATATGGAAGCTTAGAGTAACTAGCCCAAGTGATAACATGGACACATGCCCAACCTGTGGTAGAGAATTCTGAGTTCGCATTGGTCTGGTCAGCTACAATCAGCACACTATACCTCGTATTAACATAGTGATATTGCTTTGGTCTTCTTCAATAAAGAAAGACAAGAACCAATCAAAGAGACTGGACTAGATGGTAGCTCAGGTCCCTTCCAAATCTAAATCTGACATCCTCACACATGGCATTCCATCTCCCAACTGCATGCCTTTGCATAGGCTAGGCTTTTCCTGGTCCCTAGCATGTATTTCTTCCTTACCTCAGCCTCTTAGAAATCCTTAATTTTCTTCAAAAACTCAAGTCAAGGCTAACTTCATATATGAGGTCATTTCACACCCCTCCCCAATTTCTTTGTGTTTATTTTATGCTTATTTTACTTATATGTGTAGATGTATATGTTATAAGCTCACCGAGGGCAAGGACTATTTCATTTTTGATTTTGAACCTCGTCCACCTAAAATACCCCCCCAACACATAGAAGGTTATTAATCAATATTGATTGTACATTCAGTGATTTATTTGATCCTATGATCCTCTGAGCTGAAATTTCTCTTGACACTCACTGAATCACAAACTCTTGAATACAGTTATCTGATCTTACTGCAATCCCATGCAAAAATCTAAAAATCATCATCTATCTACACTGTGCAGGTAAAGGGGGGAGAGGTAATGAGGACCACCTAAACATCAAAAACTCTCCACTATAGCAACTAACAGGAAAGGATGCCTTAGTCAGGCTGATAGTCTTTCTTTCAGGAGTCTACTCTTGAAAACAGACACTTAGGATCAAAATTTTTAAAGGGACTTTAGAGGTAATTTTGTCCAACTCCCTCATTTCATAGAGAAGGAAACATCTTCTAAGGCCACAAGAGGAAAGGACTTGTCCCAGGTCACATAGATACCAAATATCAGAGTGAGGATGATATCCCATAACTTTAGGCCTACATTCAGAGTACTTTCTACTGTACCTGCTTCCCTAGTATGAACTGGTATATAAAGGACAAAGACAGGCACAGTTAATTATTGAATCCCTTTCTCAACTCTTTCAATCTTCCCTGGCGAGCATTGAAGGGACGGAGACAAGTTCTCCCTCTGTGTACCAAGGTCTCCATTTATTT
Organism: Macrotis lagotis; assembly: GCF_037893015.1. Taxonomy (NCBI): domain Eukaryota; kingdom Metazoa; phylum Chordata; class Mammalia; order Peramelemorphia; family Peramelidae; genus Macrotis; species Macrotis lagotis. The sequence continues at coordinate 662,792,883 of NC_133666.1, forward strand.
ACCAAATAACAGTGCTTAAATACCTCCCCAGTCTCTCATCCACTCCCACTCCTGTGGCACTTAATAAATAAGGCTCTGGTGCTCAAGGACACCAGATGATGATAGTTTACAGTGCTCCCACACACAACATTTCCTAACAGATAACAGAACATTAGCTTTATCCTAACAACACAAATCAAAGAGAAAATCATAAATTCAAATAAATGAATATATGTATGTGTGTGTGTGTGTGTGTGTAAAATAGCTGGAAGTTTCAGGGAAGACTTCAAGCAGAAAATGTTGCTTAAGCTGAAATGAATAAGATGGAGATAAGAAATGAGTCATCATATAAGGATGAAAAATATGTTTCCTGGATAAGAACAGTTTATCAAAGAAAGATGGATGAACTCTCAGTAAAGAATTTCCTTGGGATAGTCCTATTTACTCTAGGAAGAATGGACTTTTGACCTTAATTTGGAGTTGGGGTAGAGGAGAGATTGCTACCACCATTGAAAAGGGTAAAAGTTGGAGTGGCTAGGTGGCGTAGTGGATAAGGCACCAGCCTTGTAGTCAGGAGTACCTGGGTTCAAATCTGGACTTAGACACTTAATAATTACCTAGCTGTGTGGCCTTGGGCAAGCCATTTAACCCCATTTGCCTTGCAAAAAACCTAAAAAAATGGGTAAAAGTTCTGTATCTATACTAAAGTCTGTGTCAATAAGAACAGAGTTATTGAGGTAGGAAACAGTCCTGTGGTCCAGCTCAGATGTTGTAACAGCTTCATAGTCTGAATGGTTAATACAGACAGTTTAGGGGACTGAACTTCAAGCTGCTGTGGTGGTTATGGGAATGTGAGCATCCTAGGGTTTGGTGAGGGGATGTCCCCAGGTCTAGTAGAGGAAACAGAAACTCTAAAGAGGAACCAAGCAGAGGAATTGATCCAGATGCTGCAGTGGGCAGATCTGGCTTCATCATTTTGAGGTGTCCTACAGTAAATGGGGCAAGAAAATCAATATACTGACCCAATAGCACACGAGTTTGCCTGATCTACTTGGGAGGGGGGCCCCTGACTCAGAATGAACCCTACAAGCCTTCCAACTCTAGAATCCTAAGAATCTGGAGCACCAGAGACTTCCATATGGCATGGAATCCATCTGTCCACCTGGCAGAGATACAGGAACTGGTATGAGGAAGAAAAATAGGAGAGGAAGTGGGGCAGTTTGTGGCTGGGTCTTCTATTATTATGTTGACTAGCTGTGTGATTCGGGGCAAATGATTTAATCTCTCTGATTCTCAACTTCTCCTTTTTGTAAAAATGAAGGGACTAGATTCAAAGATCTCTGAAGTCCCAAATGGTTCTAGATCTATGATTCTACAGTTTGGCTTGATGCCAGAAAAGCCTTAATTTGAATCCTAATTTATATACTTATTAACTATGTGAGCCTGAGCAAGTCACTTAACAGCCTCTGAATCACAATGAAATAGATAAAATAATTGTACCTCTTTTATAGAACTGTTGGGAGGAGGAAATGGAATTTTATATGTATCTGTATGTGAATGCATGCATTATGTAGGTATATATACATATACATAAACATTTTTATATAAACATCATTTTACAATCTGTAGAGTGCTTTGTAAATATGCACCATTTATTATTTTTTTCATCCTGAAAAAGTGATAAAAGCTGCCCTTTTATAGTACTCTACAGGTAACAAAATATGTTATCATTTTTAAAAATATTTTAAATTTATGTATGTATGTATACATTATAGATAATCATTATAGATAATTATACTATATATAATAATGATAGATAGTTGATAATGATAGATGATAGATAGAATTGTCTTATTTTTGTGCATATTGCATCTTCCTTGTAGAATGTAGGCTCCAAGGCCAAAAGATTGTTTCACATCTGTCTTTATATTCCTAGGTCTCAGAATAGAGCCAGAACAGACTAAATAAATGTTCATTCACTGATAGGCTACTGATAATGTGATCATTACACTCATAAACAGAATCCCTACCCCATTCTTTGAAGTCTTTGGGTTTTTTTTTTTAACAAGGCAGTAAGGTTAAGTGACTTGCCCAAGGTCACATGGCTATTAAATGTCTGAGGCCAAATTTGAACTCGGGTCCTCCTGATTTCAGGGCAGGTGCTCCAACCACTGTGCCACCTAGCTGTCCCCCATTCTTTGAAGTCTTAAGTTTCCTGAGACCAGTGATGTCAAACAAAAATAGAAATGGATCCCTGTGAGCCATAGTGTGATCTGGAAACCATAAATAAACAGTATTTTTATTTATTTTGTTAATTTTTCAATTACATTTTCGTCTGAATTTCACTGACTGCTTTGTCACAGTAGGCCATGAGTCTTACATGTCTCCCTCACACCCTAGAATGTCTAATGACTTCTAAGTTGTTATCATAAAGCAATTATATCTACAAAGTTTAAGGTACTCTGAAGATAGAATGAAAAAGTCCCTTTTCCTCAAGAAGCATAGATTCTGTGGATGTAAAAGAAGGTAATGACTCCTATTCTTGTGCCGTTTGACTCTTCCAGGCCAGTCCGAGACAGTGATGATGAGGAAGAAGATGAGAGACGGAACAAAGGCTGTACTCTCCAGTACCAGCACGCCATGGTGCGTGTCCTTACCCAGTTTGTGGCTGAGGCCTCTGACTCTGGAGGGCAGCTGGCTCACTTACTGGGTTCAGACTGGCAAGTAGACATCACAGATTTGGTGAACAACTTCATGCAGGTAGAAGAGCCACGGATTGCCAAGCTGCAAGGAGGACAGGTTCTGATTGGGCAGGAACTGGGAATGACCACCATTCAGGTAAGGAAAGCCCAGAGAACTGAGAACCTCACTCTCTCTGCTTCAACCCTACCCCCTCAAACGAGTTTTCCTAAAGGTGAGAATTTAGAGTCTAGGGCAAAATAAAAAGAGTCCATCTCCCTCCCTACACCCTTGTAAAAGGTTCTTGACAAAGAACCTGGACTTAAATGCCACCTGTATTACTAACTGGTCATATGACCATGGACAAGTCACTGAATCTCCCCAAGCCTTAAGATATTTTCAGGGTATATATGGACTGTACTCTTAAGGGAATTCCCCACACTACCAAAAACCATAAGTCTTTGACATAGCTATAATCTCACTCATCAAATGAATGGAAAACTCTGAAAGACAAGAATTTCTGGATAATTAAGCAGTCAATTTATTAATTAGACTATCTGCCATGCAATTAAATTGATGTTCAGTGGTTTCTCTTAGTAACCAAAGACTCTCATTGGAAACCCCGAGAGCTTTAAAATACCTGTCTAAAAGGAGATATCTCTAAACAAGTGAAAATCAACTGATTTAATTGAGAAAATAGGTTGGAAGTCTTCAGTTCCTTCTGCTGAGAATGTTGCTTGATTATGATATTCAACTGTATCCAGGAATCTGCATGGGAGAATACATCTCCATCCAGATTTTTCTGTCTGGCTTTTCTCTTCATGCACAGGATGATCCTAAACTCTAATTGGGAGTTCAAGGAAAGGGACTCCTTCCCTCCGAATAAGGTTTCACCCAGATGGGATTGTTTTTATGCTCTTAACAGAGATTGTTCTCATAGTTGGATGAGATCCTGCCCAAGACTGAAGAGTGTGTGTTCCTTGAGAGCTAGGAGTAATTTTATAAAATAGTCCTGTCCTTCAGAGTTATTAATATAATAAATAATAATAATTTATCTCATATATTATCTAGAATATATTGACTAGGAGCAAGAACCCACATCACTGTGGGCTTTGTCATTGTCTGGGATACATCTTTGAAATCTCCAACATATTGTGAGACAGTATTCACAAAGAATTTCTAAGAATAAAGATAGGAGATCTATGAAAGGCAATAAATTTTTTGACACATTTAACCATGCAGGATGAGACAACCAGCTCATCTTTGACATGATCTATTCCCTTGTACTCCATATTATCTTCCCAACCTTTCCTTAAAATCACTTCATTTCAGTAGTCACTCATCAAGCTGGAGTTATGTGCAGGTCACTATTCCAAAAACCAGAGAGAAGTCCAAATTATCCTAGATAGGGTAACTGCCATCATAGACCTTCCATTTTGAAAGGAGACAGCAAATTCATAGATAATTCAACCTTCCAGAATTTGTTTATCCCTCCAGTGATGCAAATTGCAATCTATCCTTGCCTACTAACTCTCATCTGATGAATCATCTAATCTGTATGAGATTCACACTAATATGTCCAGGGCTCTTTCAATCTCTTGAAAGGGGAGAATACTAGTTATATCTCTCCAATCCATCTTTTTATTTTGGTAGTACATTTCTTAGATGATGGACTGCTAGGTGGTACCATAATGCAGAGTCCTGGCTCTGGAGAAAGAAAGACTAATCTTCCCCAATTCAACTCTGGCCTTAGTAGTTGTGGATCTTGGCCCAATTACTCAACCTTGTTTGTCTCGGGGTTTCCTCATTTGTTAATGAGTTGGAAAATTAAATGTCAAACTACTCTAATGTCCCTGCCAAGAAAACCCCAGATGGACATCATGAAAAGTCGAACATGACTGAAAACAACTGGGTAATAACAATTCTTAAATGACACCCTGACCAGTTCCTTGTCCATAATGTGTTACATGCTGCTCCTGTCTACCATGTTTCTCTCCATTTTCCTTTGGATGATTCTCAGTCTCAGTTCTTCAACTCTTAAGTGCTATGACTTGTAAGCAAAAGGACATCTATCATGGGAAGAATAGCTGTGTTAAAAAATGTTTTAAAAAGAATTGGTCTGAAAGTCAGGGAGATCTGAGTTCAAATCTTACCTTTGACATGTATTGTATGGATGATCCTGGGTGAGTCATTTTATATCTCTGTGCCCTAGAGAACTTTCTAAGATAATAAGTCAAAGGATAGATACTGATCTACATTAGCAAAGGGAGTTTCCTCACTGGAAGTTCCTTGCACCGATAAAATCATACATCCAGTACAAAAATCCTGATGAAGAAGATAATGAAGATAATGATGATGATGGTAGTGTGGTGATAGTGATATATATAATCAAAGCCATAATACCCTCAGGTTGACAAGTCCATCTAGTTTTGGCTTAAAGACTTCCACAATTCACTTCTCAAGGCAACCCATTGTACTTTCAGACAGTTCTAATTGATAAGGAAGTTGCCCCTTAAATGGAGCCTAAATGGAACTCTTACTAATCTTATCTAATTCTAAATGCTCATCAGTCTTCTACATGTCAGTCCATGTTTCCCATTAGTCTTCTTCTGGACTAGGCATTCCCTTTTCCTTCCCAATATTCAGATAGTATGAGCTCAACTTTTTCTTTTTCCTTGTCTATTTCCTTTTAACACTCTCTAGCTTAATCATCTTTCTTAAAAAGTGAAGCTCCAAATTAAACATGTCTTTATTTACTTATTATTCCTAATTTTAATTCCCAACTCAATTATATCTTCCAACTATCAAAGAGCATCTTATTTCTTATGATATAAACTGTGTCTATATTACTTTCATGAATTTATTTCATTGATAGAACCACTTCTTCCAGTGGGACAGATCCATGCCCTTTCATCTTTTATAGTTCCTACCCATGATTTCTCCTTATTTCTCTAGTCAAGGCTGTCTACCTGAGGAGCTTCTAGATCGCTTGAGATGATCTAGATACCAGTGAAGTATGCAGAGATATATACCAATTATCTTTTACTGTACACACAAGGCTGTCTCCTCCATCCATTTTTCTTCTTCATTCATATCTGGAGATAGTAGGTGTAGTGAAAAGAATTCTGAATTTGAAGTCATAGCATCTGGGTTCAAATTCTGTCCCTGCTATTAACTAGTGGTGTAACTGAGGCAATTTACAACTGCTATGAGCCTCTGTTTCCTCATCTGTAAAATCTGTTTGGACTAGGTGACCTCTGAGTCTTCTTCTAACTCTGAATCCATGATCTCCTCTGACATAGTTCTTTATTAGTAATAGATGACACCCTATTCACTCCTACTATTGCCCTTTGTATGACTGATTTTCATTCACTAGATTCTGTGGCATTCCATGATTCATAGCCTCACTGGAAGAACACTGATGTTAAAAAGATGCCTCCTTTCCATCTTGTGATGAAAATTTCAGAAATTCAAGATAGCTTTTTTATAAAGTATTCAGAGGTTTTTCTCAGCTCCCTAAATATATCTATTTTCTACTGAAGGATAGTGAGCCCTGTTAGTATTCTGTGCCAATTTTCCAGGCTAGGAGCAATGACCACACTAATCTCAAATTAAAAATTAAAACCATCCTTGGGTTGCTGCTAGAGAGTACAGTTCGTCTTCTGTCCCTGGGGCCATCCAGTGTTTCTCTTTCCTTATTGCTTCCTTGTCCCCTCATGGAACAAGTCTTCTCATCTGCTATCACCTTAGAACACACTGCTCATCTATCCCTGTCAGTTCAGACATGGGAATTGATGAGGGTGGTTGGATGGGGCCATGCAACTCCGGTGTCAAGGTTTAAGGAGTTTGGGGTCTCAAGGTGCAATTCAACATGTGAACTCATCAATCTCCCTGGCAGCTCTGAAAGGGAAACTCTGAGAGAGACAGATGTCCATAAGGTCAAGCTTTCAGCAACAATTCAGTATAACCTATTCCAGTCAGAAAAGTAAGTCTCCAGAGTACTGTTTAACCAAAAGCCCATTCCACTTACTTATTTAGGCTCTGGAAAAAAAAAGACTTTAAAAAACCCTTTCCAAATAGCATCCCCCCCACTTCCCATTAGTCTTTCTTGATGCCAACACCTGTTCCATAGGGTTTATTACCTCAGTTCTCTACTAAGATCTAATGGGATAGATATAATATTAATTGTACAAATTGTACAACATCATTGGCATTGGGAAGGAGGAGGAGGAATGTTGTATCTACATTGGACAATGAAAAGAGTGCCAGACTTGAAGTCAACAAGATAGAGTTCAATTCTTGTTTCAGATACTTACTAGCAATGGTGTAAGCCTGGGCAAGTCATTTCAACCTTGAGCCTCAGTTTCTTCATCTATAAAATGGGAATAATAATATCATCAAGTTCCCATAGTTGTGAGAATCAAATGAGATATATGTAAAGTGCTTTGTAATTCTAGCATGCTAGATAACTATTATATGTTATTAATAATATTTTATTATTAATTAATCAAATTATTATTGGTTATTAATGTAGTATTATTAATAACTGTTTGGTTTATATTTATTTTTTAAATTATTTCCCTTCTTATTAATAAAGAGCATGGTGCAAGTTTTAACCCAGCATGGAATATAAATAGAGCTTATATAAATATAGAGAGCAAATATAAAGAGAGCATATCTACCTGGTATTTAAAGTAATAAATACTGAAAAATAACTCCCATCATGAGGAGGGAAGAAGACTGGATAGATATTCAGAAGTCCATGTTCAAATCCTGGTACTACCATTTAGGCTTAAGGACTCATAGTTTAAGAACTATAAGGAATTTTTAGGAGTCATCTAGTCCAACACCATTTTTTTTAATATATAAGGAACTGAGACTCAGAAAAGTTTAAGAACCTACCCAAAATCACACAGTAAGGTTCAGATGAGATAATAGCTATAAGCAACATTGAATAGCACTCTGAACTAGAATCAGGAAGTTCTTGGTTTAAATCTTACCTTAGATATGAAAGTTGTGTGACCCTGGACAAACCACTTGCCTTCACTTAGTCTCAGTTTCCTCATCTGTCAAATGGGAGTAAAAAAAATTATGTACCTCACAGGACTGTTGATAGGATAAAATGTGATAATATATGGACAGGGCTTTGCAAACCTTAAAGTATTTTGTAAATGCTAGGTATCATTATTATTATTATTATTATTATTATTATTATTATTATTAGAGTAAAGTGCTCCACATTTTCTATTTATGTATATAATACATATATGTTCTATTTAGATATATGTAGCTATTATTAAATGATTTATATTATCACTATATATGTTAAATATATTAAAATATATAATATACTATCCATAGGATTTTGTGACTGTTTAAATGCTATTATTACTAAGTTTTAATTCTATATATATTATATAATATACATTAAAATATACATTAGATTATAAATATATAAATATATGTAGCTTTTAAATACTAGCTAATACTATATTACATTAGTCCTTTGCCATCTCTTTCTATATATATAATGTACACTAAAATATATGATATAGTATATAAATATGTAAATAATATACATTAAAACAAATATATATTATATGTATAGTTTTATAAATTCTAGCTATTATTACATTTGTGCTTTGTATTCATATATTTGTATAAATGTATATATACTATACATTAAATATAAATAGCTTTTTAATATTAAGTAATAAAATTCTAATATTCCCATATGATCTAACCTGACTTCTGACTTAAACACTCCCTTGGGAAATAGGTAGTTCGAGTATTTTGAAGATGAGGAAACAAGTTTAGAAGAGTGTAGTGAGACTGCTGTAATCACGGAATTAATTAATTATAGTCAGGACTGGAATTCAATTCCCTGAAACTCAGTCTCTCTCTCCAAACTCCTCCTGGTGATGAATGAAGAAGATAATTCCCTTTAATACTGCAAAATCGAATAGAAGGTTGATTAGCATTCACCCTGATTCATGGATTTTTCTGGGTTTTTTTTTTGTTTTGTTTTTCTCAGTGTTGCTTCTTCAAGGGGTGTTTTTCAGAGAGGAATAAAGATTTGTAAAATGAATTCTAATGCTGATTCTTCTGTTCAGATCCTGTCCCCGTTGTCTGATGCCATCCTGGCTGAGAAGACAGTGACCGTGTTGGATGAGAAGGTGACAATCACTGACCTTGGGGTCCAGCTGGTGACTGGGCTCTCCCTCTCCTTGCAGCTCAGTCCAGGAAGCAACCGAGCAATCTTTGCTACCTCCATAGCTCAGGAGCTACTACAGACACCTAAGCAGGTACCAGTTCTCCCAGTCATTCTATGGGGAGCTGGTCCAAGATCCAACCAGATTAAACCTTTCCCAGCCCCTAGTACCAAAGGTGTTCAAGAAGAGAGTAGAAGAAAGGTTTTAAGGGAAAATGAAGGAAGGAGTAGACCAGTGTCTCCCTTTTCCAGGCAATCCTCCAGGTAACTGCCAAATGACCACTCTAAAGTCACAGATTTGACCATGTTACTCCCCTACTGCAAAAATCTTGAAGGAAATCAGATCATAGTTTCAGTTCCTGGTCATTTTCAAAGCATGGCATCATACCACCTTTTAAGCTCCCCTTTACATCTTATCTTCTTCTATTAGAACTTAAGCTTAGGGGCAGCTAGGTGGTGTAGTGGATAAAGCACGGGCCCTGGAGTCAGGAGTACCTGGGTTCAAATCTGGTCTCAGACACTTAATAATTACCTAACTGTGTGGCCTTGGACAAGCCACTTAACCCCATTGCCCAGCAAAAAAAAAAAAAAGAATTTAAGCTTATTGAGGGCAAGGATTGACTTCCTCCCTTTATTAAGATTGCCAATGCTTAACAGAGTTCTTGACAATTGCTAATCAAATACTTTTTCCTTTACTCATTGTTTCATCCATTTATTTGCCTCCAGTAATTCATTATTGCCTCTAGGACAGAATATCAAATCATCAATAGTCATTAAGCACCATGTATCATCGTTGCCCTCAACAGACTCAAAAGCCAATGAGGGGAAGAGGCATGCAAACAATTATGTACACATATAATACAAAATACACGAAGATACACTCATAACATTTACATTAAAGATATTTCTATATTTATAAATACATATGCCTACACAGAGAGGTTGCTAGTAAATGTTTAGCAACAAACTATGTAAATGTGCATGGCAATTTTAAATATTAAATTAAAATTATATGGACACTTTTTAAACTTTAGACAATCAATAAAATAATAAATTTAGCCTTTATTTGTACATTTTTCAATACTCTCAGTGAACATTTGATGATCATAAATTGGGTCAAGGTAACACTAGCAAAATTATATATGTGTGTGCATATGTGAAAAATACACATATATATAAAATGTGAAATAAAAATTAATATATATAATAGAAAACATATATATATATATCAGGTCACTATGATTTATATCTATATATCCATACTGCAATAATGGTGCTTATAACTATGATATATTCTACATGTGTTTATGTGTTCATATAAATATATTTATATGAGTCTATGTGTGTATATATATATATATCTATAAATGGGAGGCAATGCTAGAAAAGTCTTCTTGCATAAACTTTTCTATTTTTTAAGAAACCTCCCCAATCAGATTCTAGCTTAAAATTCCATATGACTCCCTATTACTCCCCTTAGCAAACTCTCTGTTCTAGCCAGATTTGCCTACTGGCTCTCCCTCCAGTTTGATAAACCAGTTCCTATACAGAGTTGCCTAAATAAGGGCTGACCCCATCCCTTGGAATGCCCTCCCTTATCTCTGCCTAGAATCTTTAGCTTCTAGGCCTTCTTGCCTCTTCCACAAAATTTTTCCTAATTCCTCCAGCTGTTGATGATCTTTTCATCCTGAAATTATTCAGCATGTTTGACTATCCTAATCCCACCAACCCCTACAAACATCTTGAGGGTAAGGGTCTGTTCCATTGTTTTTGAGGGATTTTTGGAGAATTTAAGAGACTGATCAAGGGTCACTTAGCTCATAAGCATTAGAATTTGAGCCCAAGGTCTCTTAAGTATTACTGAATGGCTTGGAATCTTGTGATACCCAATACCAGTCAGTTCTTTCCAGGTCCTTTCCTCAGACACCCCATCTGTCTTCCTCTAGGCTCTAGCTGGTTGAAACTTCCTGCTACTGTTCCTTCAAGGAGGGGCACCAAGCAATGGGAAGCTGGCACCTGGAGAGTATGAACCTACTTCCCATTTTTCTGTGCCCACAGATAATCACTCAGGGTTCCTGGACCTGTTATTTGCTAATCTTCCTTTGCTCTGCTTAAGCTGATTGGCTTTTCAAACAGGTTTTCAAGCCATTCAAAAAGTGCTTGAATGATCCCAGTGCTCAGAATTCTTGCTGAGAGTCCATAGTCCCTACCTCCCCACCTCCAAAGAGATCTAAGCTACAGATCCCAAATGAAAAATAGAAAGTGAAGCTATGTTTACTGGGTGATAAAGCTCAACTACCTTTTTGTTGTCTGGGAAGAGTTGAGAAATTGATGTACCTTGGCTAGCAACCAGGCCAGTACACTCATCCATTTCTGACAAAAAGAACTAAACATGCTACCTTAAAATCTCTTCCAGAATTGATTTTGTTGACATTTAGGCCCACCAGGCAACTTGACTCTGATATTTCAGGTGCAAAAAATGAGAAATGCATTTGAATTCCTTCTCTGATTTCTCCTAGAACTCTAGCTATAGTGGTACAACAGGGCTCTGCCCACCAGGGCATCCATGTCAGGGGGCAATGAGGGTTCTTTTAGTCCTTTAGTAGCATAGAAAAAGCCAAGTTATTTTTTGCAAGATCACCTAGCCTAAGTTCCCCCTGTTTTATAGATGAGAAAGCTGAAACCAAAGAGAAGCTAAAGAACTAATTTTCTCCATTTCTTGGTTTCTCTGACATCCTTCAGATCCCAACTAAAATTTTAAACCTTTCTCAATCCCCCTTGATATTCTGAGATTACCTCCAATTTATCTTGTTTATTATCTCTTTTTGTGAACATAGGTGTTTGCATTTTAAATACCCTTTAAACTATGAGTTCCTTGAGATTAAGGACTATTTTTGTTTTGAACCTTGCTTTGTAACTGTTGTTCTTAGTTTAGTGCCTACCACATATTAGGCTCTTAATAAATGATTGTTGATTGGATTCCTTAAACAGTTATTAACTACATTGTAGATGTTGTTCAGCTATTTGATCCTGTCTAACTCTTTGTGACCTCATTTTAGGTTTTCTTGGCAAAGAGACTAGGATACTGTGCCTTTCCTTCTCCAGTTCATTTTACAGATGAGGAAACTGAGGCAAACAAGGTTAAGCAATTTGCCCCAGTTGTTTAACTCAGCTAGTCGGTGTCTGAGGTCACAACTCCAGGTCCAGGGCGCTATTCACCATATCAGCTAGCTATCTATTAATTGCATATTCAATTTTATCAAGGCTCTCTTTCTCCATCTATAAAATGGTGATAATTATAGTACCTCCCATACAGGGTTGTTAGATGGATCAAAGCAGATAACATAGAATACTTTCCAAGTCTTCTAACACAGTAGAAATGCCAGCTATTATTACATTACTTACAAAGACGAGCACATGCTCAATCTCAGCCAGAAGGGTGTCTCACCTAGTTAAAACTATAGAACCCCTGGAAATTGAAGACTATTATCTGCTCTAGCTGACTGCCCAAATAAGCCACTGAATCGCCAAAGTGAACTTGAAAAGGTCAGTATTCCAAAAAGGATCAGGGGAACAAGTGAAATGGCCCCCACTCTCTGACCTATTATTGGCTCTAAGATGCCAAGTCTTATCTTAGACAAGATAAAAAATAGCTCTGCGTCTGGCTAGTTTGATTGTTAGTGTCCATAAAGGCATATAAACCCATGGGCTTGTACAGACTGAACTGTGAGTACAGAGCAGTTAAGACCTAATAAAGCCAGGAAACATGGCACCATGAGGGCATCCTCTCTCAGAGTCCTCTGATGTTTGTTATGAGTAATACATAGACCCTTTGTATTAAAACAACTTATAAAATAATGTGGTAAATACTATGTTTTTCCCATTTAAACACATAATCCTTGTAAATAACCCTAGTAATCAGTAATGCCTTTTGACACGTGATTTATTTTCCTGCAAAAGTAGAAGCCATACAGCCCAGGGGATACATCTTTCTTTTAACACCTCCAAGGAAAACAAATCCTTATTACTAAGTATTTAAAAACAACTGTGTGTTTTATGTCTTCTTAGAAATTCATATTCATATTCTTAGTAGGTCTTAACGTTTACTTCTACCGAATAGGAGAGTTCACCCTCTGTATTTCTATTGTCCCGTGCAAGGGGCCAATCACAGAGAAAGAATCACCATGTCACAGAATCTCACAGTTGCAAGGGACCTCAGAGATCATCTAGTTCTAGTTCAGTATGGACATGGCATTTCCTCTTCTGCCTCCATGACTATGTTCAATTCCATCCTTAACCCTAAATATATATATATATATATATATATATATATATATATATATATATATATATATATATATATATACCTGGCTTTCTGGAAATTATTTTCACTTCTTCCTCAAGTCTACCTCTTAAAATGACTCATTCCCTTCTAAATGCAACTCAGGTATCACCACTTTTTTGTAATACCCTTCCAGATCCCCTCAGTTATTGGAAATAATTTCCCTGTTAAATTACTTGTTATTTTGTAAATGCTTCATATTCGTGGACTTAGTACTTATATTCCCCAATTCCGATCGACTGGAGACTCTTTAAGGTTAGAGATTTTTTAAATTTTTAAAATTTTTTTTCATTGAATCCTCAGTGCTGAGCAAGGTGTCTTAATAATAATAATAATGCACACTTACATTTGTGGAATTAGAGCAGATTGGATTGCATTGCATTGGGTTGGGTTAGATTGGATTAGATTTAATTGGGTTTGACTGGATTGCATTAGATTGGTTTGAGATGGGTTGGGTGGTATGGGTTAGAGTAGATTCTTATCCTATTTATGGCATCCTTCATAAATAGTCCTCCAGAGTTTGAAAATCTCTAGTGAGAGGGAATTCATTCTAGGCAGCCAGTCCTATAATTTGACCTAATTGTTAGAATTGTTAGAATCAAATTGAAAATTGCCTCTCCCCAACTTCTACTTATTACTCCTAGTTTTGTTTTCTGGAGATAGGTCTTTGAGGCTTGAGGTCCGGTGGGACTGTATTGTTTTTGTTAATTTGTGATTTGTATGTATGTTTTATTAACAGGAAGCTGCCATAAGTTGCTGGATCCAATTCAGTGATGGCTCAGTCATGCCCTTGGATATTTATGATTTAAAGGACTTCTCTCTGATGGTGACATCCCTTGATGAGAAGGTGGTCTCCATTCATCAAGATCCCACATTCAAATGGCCTGTTATTACTGCTGAAATGGAGGAAGGGCAGGGTGCTCTGGTGAAGGTAGAAATGGTGATTAGTGAATCATGCCAGAAATCTAAGAGGAAGAGTGTGCTGGCTGTTGGGACAGGAAATATCAAAGTTAAGTTTGGCCAAAATGATGCCAACCCCAACACCAGTGACAGCAGACATGGGGGAAGGGGTCACTTGGAAACCCATGCCAGTGACAGGAGGCCTAAAACAACCTGGCAAGAAAGAATGAGGCCAGATGGACAGTTTTTCAGCAATTTCTCCATGGACTACATGGAAGGAAGGGGATCTACAACAGATAGATCTATCTTCTGGAAGAAAAAGAAAAAAGAAAATCTTTTAGATGATAGCAACCACCTACAGACCATCCCCATGGACTTTACCAGCTTCCCTGCCCAAGCCGATCTTCCAAGAAACAATGGAGAAATGGAGGAGAATGACCTAGTCCAGACACCCCGGGGTTTAAGTGACTTAGAAATTGGAATGTATGCACTGTTGGGTGTCTTCTGCCTTGCCATTTTGGTCTTCTTAATTAACTGTGTGACCTTTGCATTAAAATACAGACATAAGCAGGTTCCTTTTGAGGAGCAAGAAGGCTTGAGTCATTCACACGACTGGGTAGGGTTAAGTAACCGGACAGAACTTCTGGAAAATCAACTGAACTTTCCCTCCCCACAGGAAGAGCAGATCACTGCTATTGATCGAGGGTTAGATTTTGAGGAAAGTAAGTATCTTCTCAATACAAACTCCCAAAAGAGTCTTAATGGTCAAGTTTTCAAGTCTTCAGAATCTCCATTCACTGATGGAAAAGACCAGAAAAGTGAGCCAACAGCGTCCCCTACCTCTAAGCGAAAAAGGGTGAAATTTACCACCTTCACCACCATCTCCTCAGATGAGGGATGCCCTACAGTTAACTCTATTCTCATGAGCAGTGTGGATGATATAAAATGGGTTTGTCAAGACATGGATTTGGGAGAATGTAAAGAACTAACAAACTACATGGAAAGGTTACATGAAAAGGTTTAAGGGGACATGCGTGAATATTTGTTTTTCCGCTCACCTTCTGCCTTTAATTTTGGGTAGTGGGGCACAGAGACATCTTACAAGGAATTAAATTGACAGGAAAGGAGAAGAGCAACATCATCATCTGAGGACCAGAAAAACCACCTGAAGTCAACAGGATGGAATCCTGAAATCGCAGTCAAGACAGAAATTCCTTTTCGAAAAGTCTTTTTTTTTCAAAGTTAGGTTTATTTGATGTCTGCCAAGCTTGGCAGGATTTTCATAACTGGAAACAAAAATGAACTTTTCCGGGAAAGAACAATTTCTCTCCCTCTTTTTCTCTTTACCAATCTCTCTCATTTTTTATAAATGTAGCAATTTGAATATTACAAAATCCAAGAAACTCCCATACAGACTGTGGAGGTAAAAAAAACAAGACTTGGGTTCAGTTTTTTTTTTAAATGGATCAATGAAAGGAAGCACACCAGCTAAAATAGGAGCAAAATATCTAGCCATGAACAGTATTGATAATAGACAGCTTGGTTTCACTCTAAACACTGAGAAGTGACTGTTGTGACTTCATGTTCCCCAGAGAATTGAGGGGGAAAATCTTGGCAACTGAAATGACAAACTATTATTGCCCCATAGAGAAAAGGGGAAATCATCATACCAGTAAGATATAACCATATGTGTAATAAGAAAATGAGGGGGGAAAAAAACTCCACGGGGTGCTTTGGAGTAGTCTTTAGTTTTGAAGGTAAGGGATAGTCACACTGGCATCAATTTACCGGACACAGAATTCCAATTTTGGTTCAAAGAACCAGTTTCTTTTTAGCAAGCTCGCTCCATGTGTATCTAACATTTCATTGTAGACACCTTATCCACAATCCTGCCATTCTACAATTATTTAGTCACTGGTCACAGAGGGGACTTTACACCCTTTAGTAAGGGTTTCCTGGGTTGCAGAGGGAAAATTAGGATGGGATGAGAATACCAAGAATAAATGGCATCTGTTGAGCTAGCTTCTTCTCTACAATGGGCCTCTCAATTGCCATCCCTTAAACATCTGGTTCTTTGCAGAACATAACCATTTCAATTGCTTGCCAGCCGCAGGGCAATGAGTTAGCTGCACCCAATGGAAGCAAACTTTCTCTTCCAACCTTCTTGCCCAAATAGATTTTCCTTGAGTAACAGAATTCCTAGTTATATTTCTACTAATTTGGAAAACCATCCTTGCCCTTCTTCCCCTCCTTAATCTTTGCTTCATTTCACAAGATCATTCTACAAAGCCATCTGGAATTACTTTGTATTTGCTTTCTAGGTGATTATTTTAATAAAGTAGCTGATTGAGTTTAGAGGGGGAAGGATAAGTGTTATTCATGCTGAACTCGACATAACCTTACTCCCCTTACCTTTTAAAAAAAAGATTAATAGTCTATTTAGTTGTCCATCTCAAAGTCTGCCCTCTGGTGTCTCAGATCTAAAGACTTGCCCCCATAGAAAACAAAACGGAAAAGCTAGGTCTAAAAATATGGATGTACGGTGGGGAGGAGGAGAAACCTAGCCCTTAATAAAAATCATTTGTCTGCTGTGAAAATCATTGTACTTCTTCCTTTAATCCAACTAGAATGTGGGCTCTTGGAGAAGAGGAAGTCTTCCCCCGCCCCATACACTTTTCTTTGTATCCCCAAACTTAGCACAATATTCTCCAAGAGGTAAATATTTTATACACGATTGGTGACTGAATTGATTAAACTGAGCTCTCCACGGGCAAGTAAAAGAGAAATCTTACTGCTTACCTGCAAGGCTTATAGTCCACACATCAAGGAGAGTTATAAGGAGGAAATGAGCACTGCCCACTTAGGGGAGGTGGGGAATGAGGGGATGAAGTGGTTAGGGAGCAAGAAAAGCATCCTTGACATCTGACCCAACGAGTTGAAGGAAATTAAGAATCCTAAGAGGTGAAAGTGAAGATGAAGAGAAAGTTTGTTCCTAAACTGGGGCTTCAATAATCAGGCACCAACTGCTTCCAATTCTAAGACTGGATAATTTGGTTTTGTTGCTTTTTTAAACCCAACACACATTTCCCATGAGTTGTTTTTTTTTCCCATTCAGTTACATCCTTATGTCTCTTTTACTCCTCATCATTGCCCTATTCAGCCCACTGTTCCTCCCATCACTTCCCTAGTCAGAATCCATCTATTCTTAGAATATATTGTAGATTGTAAGAATGTAATATATATTTATAAACATACTAACTGTAAATAAAATTTGCATTCAGTGGCTTCAGTTCTTTCCTCCTTTCTGCACATTGTTCCCCAGAGAGGCTTGGCAGTCATTTTCAGGGAGCCATCCAAGGCTCTGGTTTTCAGTAAATGAAAATGCAGATTTAAGGATCCCCGCACAATCTAATTACAAACCTTTACATCATGTAATGCTGCTCTTCATGTGGAGAGGATGTTGACACCCGATGACAAAGTGTACTGTACAGCAAGGCTCTCATTCTGAATTGAAAGTATTTGCAAATAAATTACATGTGTACATCCCTACCAAAAGCCTGCTGCGTGTGTCTAAGATGACAGTAAGTGGTAGGTGGGGTGGTGCGGTTGTGGAAGCCCCCTCAGGGAGGGATCTTCCTGCCTAGAAGATGGGACATCTTCAGGATCAATTGGTGCATTTGAATTTTCCAAAGGTCCAAAAGAAGAAGGTACATACAACATCCAGACATACAGCTTCCAGGGAATACTTCTTAAAAAAATACAACTTGAGAAGAGAACTGATGACCCATCTAATGGGTGACATAGTAATATTGGCCTCTTTGTTCATCTTGATGACCACCCCTAGGTGTTACAGTAGATAGAGCCCACTTGGGTCAAAAAGACCTGAGTTCAAAATTGGAGGTCAAATTTGAATTCAGGTCTTTCTGACTCCAGCAAACCCTAAAACTCCAAAATGCAGGATTAAAACAAAAGTGACAGAATGTATAGATTAGTCATGAAGTTTTATTCTCTGGGATTTGCCATCTAAATCTTAGAGTGGAGACCATTATGAAACTGACCACACCTGAAACTGGGAAAGAATTGAACTTTTATGCAAAAACAGAGAAAAAGAAAAATCATTAACCTCTTCTGAGGTCTGACAATGAAGGTTGCAGAATATCTCTGCCCAAAATTGCTCCTCAAAGACTATCATCCTTGAACCATACAATCTGCTCTCTTATTGTCTCTTCCTGGCAGGAGAAGTCACCCAGCATCCTGATCATTGTTCTCCTGAGTTTGTAATTAAAATGGGGGGAGACACTTAGCAGTCTTAATTTCTTACTAAGTTGGCAAGATGTCTTAAATAAAGGCTGAGTACTCTCTAAATAGATCAGTCTTTTTTACCAGGATTATAGTTTTATGCTAAACAACACTTACTAACTGTATGACCCTGGCTCAATCACTGAGCCCTGTTCACCTCAGTTTCCTCATTCATAAAATGAATCAGAGAAGGAAGTGGTAAACCATTGCCAAGGAAATCCAAAATTGGGTCACTGAGAGTCAAAATAAAATGACTAAACAACAATGAAAGTAGAAATAATGCCAGATTTGCAGCCAGAGGACGCACATTTACTCAACTCTATTTCCTTCTCTGCAACCTAGTGCAAATATTAAAATAATCTGGTGTATTTATCTAAAATGCTCTGTAATAATAAAATAATAATGATAATTGACATTTCCATAGCCCCTTAAGGTTTGCAAAGCACTTTATCTATATCATCTCATTTGATCCTCACAACAATCCTGGAAGATTGTACTATTATTACCCCATTTCACAGCTGAGGAAATTGAGACTGAAAAAAGGTTCAGTGACTATGCCAGGGTAACATGACTAGTATATATAGGAGGCAGGATTTAAACTTGGCTCTTGCTGATTCCAACTCTAGCATTCTATATACATTATGCCAGTTTTTTGTTTGTTTTGTTTTGTTTTGTTTTGCTTTGGTCAGGAGTTGTGATTTCATTGGTATGAAGAAAACCTGTTGAGAAAAACTCCTCCACCAAAGCAGATCAGGCCCTGTTCTAAAACATAAAATATAAGATACTATGAAAATGTAGACTAGTTGCCTCTATGTATATGGTCTTAGAGTTAAGCAAGTCACTTTGCTTCTCTATGCCTCAGTTTTTCCTTCAGAAAAATGAAAAGGTTTGATTAGATACTTTCTTAGGTTCCTTCCAGCTCATATGAAAATGTGTTGTTTTTTTTTAAACAAGAAAAATATTACCTACAGACATGGTTTGGGAGAAAACAGCAGGGTTTGGAAATAAAGAACCTGGGTTTGAATCCTGTCTGTTTTACTTATTACCTTGTGTGACCTTTGGTGTGTCACTGAACATCTTTGGATTTCAGCTTTCTTATCTATCCAATAGGAAATTTGCACCAGATGACTGTTAAGGTCATTCTACAATTGAGATAATTGAGGCAGGCATAGGTTAAATGAACTTACAGACCATCTAATCCAACCCTCTTCATTTAACAGGTGAAGAAACTGAGGTTTAGAGAGAGATGTAGTAGCATCCAAGGTGGCAAAGGAAAAACATGTCAGTCAAGATTTAAACTAAGATTTAAACTCTAACTCAAATTCCATTACTCTTTCTACCAAACCTTATTGTTATTTTTGCTCTCTGTCCTGCATTTCCTTCAATTCAATCATTCTGAAGCCATTTTTCAAGTGTTTTTAATGTGCAAAGGACTGTGTATCCTGATCCATTCTCAGAAAAGGCTTTCTTTGAGTTTTGATGTTTTTATATCCATTTTTTACATTTAAAAATTCAAATTTCTTAAGTCAAGATTGGAACATAGATGAATATCATGTCAACCAAAAAAATTCTGAGTATTTTAATGAATTGTGAGCTTAAAAGAAATCAACATTATGGTACAATATGTAAAACTATGTATCTTTATCTATAAAGAATATCTTTATATAAATATTAATAATATATAATATTAATGTTTTCTTAATTTGCATTGAGAACTCTCCAGTTCAGGACAAAGAAAATGAGCAAGAAGCAGAAATTGGTCAAGTTAAACTTGACATCAGAACAATTCTCCTAACAAATAGAGCTTTTCAAACCTTGCCTGAGGAGGTACTGAGCTCCCCTCTCTGGAGATGCACCCATTAAGGTTGGATGACAACTTTTGAAGTGAGATGGAGAAGAGAGTCTTTCTTGGATTTGACGAAGTGGCTTCTAAGATACTTTCCAACTTCCAGTGTAATTTTCTATGGTCCCCAAGGTCATTTTCAGCTCTAAATCCTATGAAAGCAAAATTCCAATAAATTCAAGGCTAGATATGAAGGTCTGGAGTCAAAACAGTTGCCAAATTGGATGAAAAAGCTAATACAAAGTGACAGTGGCAGATTTGCTTTTCCCAGGTCACTAGGACATTGGAAAGGCTGAACCTCCTTCCCTTCTCTTTCACTCCTTCCCTTCCTCTCTCCTTCTCTCTCTCTCCCTCCTTCTTTCCCTCTTTCCCTCCCTCTTTTTTCCTTCCTTCCTTTCTTCTTTCCTTTCTTTTTTCTTCCTTCCTATCTTCCTTTCTTTCCTCGTTCCTTCCTTCCTTTCATTCTTTCTTTCTTTTTCTTCTTTTCTTTCTTTTTTCCTCCTACCCTCTCTCTTTCTCTCCCTTTCCTTCCTTCAAACTTGGAAAAACCCAGAATCCTATGTCCTGACCTCATGAAGAATGAAAGATTAAAGTCGCATCCAGCAGATAGTGGCTGATGGAGAACAAAACTCACCATTAGACTTTTCCCAAAGTAGAATTACCTACCATGGATGGTAATACATTCCCTCTCAGGTCTTTAAGGAAAAGCTGGATGATTACTTTGAGGTTATGATGTATTCTTGATCAATGCACAAGTATAAGAGAGACACAAAATTGTTCTGAGATGTGATTCTGTAGTCGTCCAAAACAAGGATAAGCTAGCACAGTGAGAATGAGATGAGTACAACTGAGGAAAAAAAGTTAAAGTTTTGAAAGGGTCCTAATAAAATGTGCTCACACTCATTTGATGGTATATTTGTGCTTTGTTCCCATAGTGAAAGAGATTATTGGATTTGAAAACAGGAGATGGGGATCAAACCCTACCTCTGACACTTACCTATATGACCTTGGGCAAGTCTGTCATTTTTCTCAAACTCAGTTTCCTAACCTGTAAAATGGTGATAATAAGAACTGAAATACCATCTCAAAGGGGTGTTTTGGAAATCAAATGAGAAAACATTAAGTTCTTAATAACCCTTAAAGGTAGCTTGGTGTTATAGTGGATAGACAGTGCCAGACCAGGAGTCAGGAAGACTCTTCTTCCGGAGTTCCAATCTGGTCTCAGACATTTCCATGTTATGTGACCTTGTATTAGCTTCAAGTTTCTCATCTGTAAAAATAAGAAGGAAATATCAAATCACTCCAGTTTCTTTTCCAAGGAAATTCTAATAGGGTCACAAAGAATCAGACATGACTGAACAACAACAACCCTTAAAAATGTTAACAGAATTCCCAATTGGGATGTTCTATTGGCAGGTTATGAAAGCACTCAGGGCTCATGCCTATTCTTTATGAAAGTTCACCATTTCATATATATATATATATATATAATTTCATTTGACCCTCATATCACCCCTGTGAGATAGAGGCTGTTATTATCTATGTTTTTATAGATGAGAAAATTGAGACTAAGACAGGTGAAGTGGCTTGCCCAGGGTAATACCGCAGCTAGGAAGTCTGTAAGGAATTATTCACACTCAGATTTTCCTTCTTCCAAGTTCAAAGCTCTATCCATGATCAAAGGTTAAAAATTATACATCTGGAGCTGGGAAGAACATTAGAGAGAGTGTAGTCCAACTGAGATCCAGGTTAAGTTGCCCAAGATCACACTGCAAATAAATATCAGATTTAGAATTTGAACCCAGAGGTAATGATTTCAAGTTGAGTGGTTTATGAAAACAATGCCTGCAATAACATAAGGTACTTTTCCATATTTCTGTGAGGGTATTTGCCAGGCTCTGGAGCATCATACATCATCCTCATTTGATGCGAGGTGCTATCACTTTATGTATTCTAGCAGAGTTTGGAATAGTGTGAAGGATGCTCAGATATGAATTAAGGGAATGACTGCATAATCAGTTTCCTTCCACTTTAATTTTGTACTTTTAAAAAGATGGAGCAAGAGAGAGACAGACAGAGAGACAGACAGAGAGAGACAGAGGAAGAAAGAGACAAACAGACAGACAAAACAGAAAGACATGCAGACAGAAATAGATAGAGACAGACAGAGAGAGAGAGAGAGACAGAGACAGAAACAGAGAGAGAGAGACAGAGAATGGAAATGGAGATAGAGACAAGGAGACAGAGACAGAGAGAGGAAGAGAGGGGGCAGTATATTTACTTTGTAAACATTTTGTATTTGTTTATCTTTGTAGAGATGAACACTCATATTTACCCCCAAGTCTAGTGCTTATAGCATTAGATTTAGAGTAAGAAAGACCTGAATTTGAATCATGACTCAGACACTAATGATCTGTGTGATGCAAGTCAATTCACCTCTCTCAGCCTCAATTTCCTCTACTGTAAAGTGGGAACATAACAACACTTACATCACAGGGTTGTTATGAGGATCAAATGAAATAAGATTTGTCAAGCTCTTAGTACAATATCTGGCATGCAGTGGTACTTAATAAATACTTGTTTCCTGCCTGTCTGCTACTCACCCCAGCAAAATGTAAACTCCTTGAAGGCAGGGACTGCTTTTTGTATTTTTCTTTGTATCTTCGGTGCCTGGTACAGAGTAGATGCTTACTGAAGACTTGTCAAATGGATGGATGGATGGATGGATGGATGAATGGATGGATGGATGGATGGATGGATGGATGGATGGATGGAAGGATGGATGGATGGGTGGATGGATGGATGGATGGAAGAATAGCTGGATGAATGACTGTAAGATGATTCTAAGTGGAAAACAGAATACTGAGAAGCACCTTGAGGAATGGTTTTCACTTTTTCAGGTCACTGAAACACTAAAAGGTTGGGTTCCTTCCTTCCTTCCTTCCTTCCTTCCTTCCTTCCTTCCTTCCTTCCTTCCCTCCCTCCATCCCTTTCCTTCTCTCTTTCTCTTTACCTTACATTTTCTCTCTCCCCATCTCTTTCTCTTCCTCCCTCTTTCTCTCTCCTCTCCTTTCTTCCATCCATCCCTCTCTCCTTTTTCTTTTCTCTCTCTTTTTTCTTCCTTTCTTCCTTTCATTTTTTCTTTCTTTCTTTGAAGGCAAGACCGCATACAAGGAGTCACTTTTTGAAAGCTCCAAATGAACAGAACTTAGAGCCAAAAGAGAAGCAGCACTGGTTAGGACTCTGCCACCAAGTCCAATTTTTTTCCGTGTTTCTCTTCAGATCTTTCTTTGTCCTCCTATTTCCCAATTACACTGACAGCTACTGGGAAACATGGCTTCCAGCCAACTGGATCTCAGATTCATGGACCTAAAATGTAAAGGAAACTGGTGCACAAATGGACCTCAAATTCATGGAAATAAAATGCAGAGGAGACTGGTGCACAGCAGTCCTTCCATTTTTAGTCCTAATTAGAGGCCCTAGCAGTTAATTGAGTTCATTGTATCTTTAGGCTAGACTAATGGCTGAGTCTGGGTAAGTGACATGCACACCAGTTGGTATACTTGGCTCAAGAGGGAAAGTATTGAGGACTCGGGAAAGTCTGACAGGCCTTCCAGGGATGTGGCTCATTGAACAAGAGCTTTTTAAGTTTAAACCCTAGGCCTACATTTGGCTTCACACCTTGCAAATCAGCCTATAGGAAGAAACTGTGGAGGGGCAGGGAGGCTATTTTCTCTCTGACTCCCCTCTCTCATGATAATTAGAACTGTTAATTAATGATGCTGTTTGACTTTTCACCAGATAGAGTCATTATCTTCTCACTGCTTCCCAATTCTGCCCTTTGCAATAATAATGCTTTGAAAAGATGCCTTGAGCTGATAATGGAAACTTTCCAAAGGGGGACCCAGAATCTCAGCTATGGAAGAAATATCAGTGGTTGGCTATTTTCAACCTGTGTATAACAAGCATTCCTTCTATGTTAGTCCTAACAAGTGATCACCTAATCCACTCCAATAGTCAGTGTGAAGAAATCCAATAACTCCCAGAATAGCCCATTTTTCCTTTTGAATGACTAGCCTGATAATACAAGTTTAAATTCACCTCTTTCTGAATTCCTCCCATTGCTCCCACTTCTGCCCTCTGGGGCCAAGCAGAAACAAATCTAATCACCTTTCAAAGAAGGGATCACCAAATACTCAAAGATAAGTATGTGTCATGTCTCTTCTCAGACTTCTCCAGGGTAAATTATGTTCGATTCCTTCAACTGATCCTTACAGAAGGAGCTAAGACCTATCACCATCCAGTTTAGTTTCTTCAACTGATCCTTAACAGAATGAGCTAAGACCTAGCCCCATCCAGTTTATCTTCCACTGAAGTCACTCCTGTTTTTGGCAGACAATACTCCAACTGTGATTAGGTAAAGACCATCTATCTTGGCCTGAATGCCAGAGCTGAAGATTATACAAGCTTTCCCTTCAATTGAATTCAATCAGTCAATCATTCAAATAGTATTTTAAGAGCCTACTATGTGCCAGTCAGGTCCTATGCTAGGAAATGGGGATACAAACCCCAAACTGAAAGCTTCCCTTCCCTTTAAGAACTTGAATTTGATAGAGGAAGATGACCCTTTATACAAATATTCAAGAGCCAATTCAAGTCACTAGCAACTTGGGAGAACAGGAAAGACATCTTCTAAGCATTTTAATTGGACTTTTAAGGAGAACTAAGGGATTTAAGGAGATGGAATTAGGGAAGGAGAGTAGCAATATGTATGAGGGACAGTGCAAAGGCCTAAGAGAGGAGACTGAATATAGTCTACAAAGAACAACAGGACTACTCTGGCTGGATTATATATCCTAGTCTGAAAGACTAATGTGTATTTGGTCCTACTAAGGAGTCACCAGAATTTGAACTCAATTCTTATATTTTATCTACTATGTCCAAGTTCCCTGGGGATATAAAGACACAAGCAATCCCTGCCCTCTTGGAGCTTACATTTAACATCTACAATCAATCAATCAATCAATCAATCAATATTTATTGAGCATCTATTATATGCAAGTCAGAGAGATACCAAAGCCCTGGGGATATGAAAAGAGGCAAAAGACAGTCCCTACCCTCAAGGAGGTTAAAATCTAATAGCTACACAAATAAGAATAATAAAAGGAAAACTGAGAGACCATTTCCTAGGAAGGATCTGGAAAGTGTGTCATGGAAGGTGTGGCACTGGAATTGGGTATTGAAGGAAGATAAAGATTTTTGGAGAGAGAGATGAAAATGGAGGGCTATTCCAGCCAGTGGGTACAACCTGTTCAAAAAAATTTCAGCCGATGGGTATAACCTGGACAAAAGCCTAGAGGAGGGAAATGGAATTCAGTAGTTCAGATGGGCTGGAATAAAATCACCCTATTTGTTTGCCGTATCACACAACTGACTCATATTGAACTTGCAATCTACTACAATTTTCATGATGGAATCTTTTCAGAGAAGCCTGCTCTTCCTTGGAAGTAAGGAAGGAAAAAGGTCTGCCTTCTATTTTATAACTAAGCACTAAGATGGAAGCCCCAGTAAGACTAATGGAGTATCTCTTATCTAGAATCTAGAATAGTGATGACATTTTCATCCCAGAATGTCTAAATTTACCTCTTTCTAAGGAACAAGAGGTCCCTCCTTGAAAAGTTACCATTTAACAGGGAAGTTCAAGATTGACACTATTTTTATAAGATTACAATGGAAAAAAAGAACTTTCAGCTGAGATGAGATGAATCAATGGATTCATCAATATATCAGTGAGCATTTATTATGTATCTATTATGCACCAGTCATTAAAAAAGGTCCCCAGACCACAAATCTCTAAAGGATCTTAAGAGTCCATATAGTCTAATTCTCTCTTTTACAAATCAGGAAACTGAATTCCCAACACATGCCCATGATCACTCAGATAGCATCAAAGACACAATTCAAACTAAGCTCCTCTGACTCCAGACAATGTACCACCATTCAAGTCCCTACTCTGCCATTTATCATTGTGTAATACTGGGAAAGTTACTTCATCTCTCTGAACCACAGGTTCTTCTTCAGTAAAAGGAGTATGACAATACTTTCATGCTTTTTCAACATCTCCTAAGACTGTCCTCTCTAAGATGCACCACCCAGAACAAAAGATGGTAGTCCAAATATAAGGTTTTTAGTAACCAGCAAGTTCAATATGAATTAACAATGAGATGGGAACCAAAGAGGCTTGTGGAGACCTGGCCTTCATTTGAGAGAATCGCAGTGTCCAAGGAATATGGAGATGGTGCTCTCATTGTACTCTCCTCAGTCAGACTATATCTGGTATATGATATTAGATTCTGGGTGCCCCATTTAAGGCAGAGCATAATACATGACCTCCTTGAAATGAAGCATTAACTGTTTCCTCTCTTTGTATCCTTCATGCTTAGAACAGTGATAAGCCAGGTATTTAATAAAGAATATTTGTTGACTAGCTGACAAACTATAGAGAGTACAGGGGAAGACCAGCCAGGATGATAAAATGATTTATGATCTCCCCACCAAAAAAATAAAATAAAAGAACTGGAAAAGAGAGGTGGGGGTGGAAATAGAGGAGGCCGTGGTATGGAAGGGCTGGAAGAGGTATTCAACTTGTCTTTGCCCGAGTTATTTGCCAAGAGCTATGGATCGAAGTTAAAGGACACAGATTTCAGCTAGATTTAAGGAAGATTTGCTTAATGATTGGAATGGTCCAAATGTGTAGTAGAATGGCTCAGGAAGCTGTGAACTCCCCTTCCCCTGAGGCCCTTGAGTTGGTTGGTTGATTGGTTGGTTGGATGGTTGTTTGGTTCTTGTCCTTAGTTATTGAAGAAGGCCAAAACTGACATCACTCACTATGTTAGAGATGAGTTACAGTATATCCGACTGTGGCTGATCAACCCAATACAAGCTTGGGATGCTCTGCCAGAGGCTGGGCACAAGTGATCCATGTGTACATCTGGAATGGTTACTCCGAACTTGGACATCTCATGTTTCCTTTGAGCTACTTCAGTTCTGCCTTGCTCATAGAACACAACACCCTCTCTGATGAGGGCAGACCATACTGGGTGGTCTTGTGCCAGTGACCAACCACTGGATAGGTATGGACTACAATCTATTTCATTAGATTGGGAGTTCTTGAGGTCAGAGACTGTCCTTTGTCTTCCTTTGCTTCCCCAGTGCTCAGCACAATTCCTGTTTAATGAAGTAGCTATTTAATAATTGTATATTGACTATGTCATAGAAAGGATCCTTGTCAAAAAATAAGGTGTAGACAAGATAGATACCCTTTAGACATCTGGGCTAACCCTGAGATTCTCTGGTATTCTGTTAACCAACACAGAGAGAGCAGAGATAGTGCCAACCTGGGTGGGGATGTTGCCTGAGCCCAGTAGCTATAGAAACTGTTTTCACACTTGGACAAAGTAATAGATGAGATGGAAATTAAATGCAGCGGTGGAGCCAGGCCCTGGAGGCCTGTTAGCAGAGCAGTGTCTGTGAGCATGTTGTCCCTCCTCCCTCTGCTTAATTCTCTGTGCTCAGGTATGACTTTAGCATTCAATCATTAGTCTGATCTGTGAAGAATACTAAAGCAATTTGAAACTGCATGCTTTGGTATCCTAAGGACTTCCTTCAACTGCGTTAGGAAAACTCAACAAGATTTGTTTGATTTTTTCTAAGAAAAAAACAGTTGGATGTAAGGAGTA
This sequence comes from Macrotis lagotis, assembly GCF_037893015.1. Lineage (NCBI taxonomy): Eukaryota > Metazoa > Chordata > Mammalia > Peramelemorphia > Peramelidae > Macrotis > Macrotis lagotis. The sequence goes on from NC_133666.1 coordinate 662,820,875, forward strand.
TGTATTAGGGAGATAGGGAGCTGGTAACTATTCTGTGACCTATCAAAGAAGAAAAGCCAATTGAAGCAAAAATGTTTATGACTCAAAGTATACAACAGAAAGAACTAATGGTTCTTAGGATCATAGATTGTAATCTGGAAAACACATTGGATTTTTAAGTAGCATTTCATTTTTTCCAATTACATGTAAAGGCACTTATTAACATTCATTTGTTATAAACATTTTGTGTTCTAAATTTTCTCCCTCCTACCTCCCTAAGTCAGTAAGCAGTTTGATATAGCTTATGGATGTCTCACATCTTCTAAACAACATATGTGTGATTACTTTTGTCTTTTCAGTATATTAATCCCATTTTTAACTCAAGTGCCCTAACCCGGGCATGACAAAACAGGTCAGAGACAGTGTCAGTAAATCAGATAGCAGTTTATTAATTACTTGTTTGCAAGGAACCAATTTGCAAATCATAGAATTATTTCACTCCTTGCAACTCCACCTGGCTATTGTGGAGCCAGATATTTTATACATAATCATAAGTGGGAAGGTGGATCATAGAACAATCAGAATTGGGGTTTGAGTGATCTTCCCAGGATAAGCCCACCAGTCAGAATAATTACATCTTTTGTTACCATCCAAGTAGGAGGCCTGTGGGAATAGCTGGGTTGATTATATAGTTTTGGGGTTTCAGGATAGGGAAAAAAACCCAGCGCTGATCCACTTCATTGAACAAAGGCAAAAGAATTCAGGACTTGTCAAGAACAAAACAAATTACCACTTTGTTTTCACTGTTTCCCAGGTCCAGAATCTGCCTGTGAAAAGAGAGCTCTGAAAAATCCAAATTCTTCTTCTTCTTCTTAAATTCATTGCACATATATTAGTGAATACTAAAATCATAACTCTTGACAAAAATACTCAAACATAGAAGTATAGACATACTCTTGGAGCCTAAAAGATCTGGGATGTCTTCTTTCTCTGAAAGGCAATGAATCTATCTTATCCTTCCTTTATATTTCCATTTTTCCTTACTCCAATAGGGACCAATATACTGATGGACCCCTAAGAAAGAAATAAACTTTTCTCCTTTTCAAAATAAGTCCACATTTATTTGGCAGTTAGATGACACAGTGGGCAGAACATCGGACCTGGAATCAATGAGACCTAAGTTGAAATATGCCCTCAGACACTTAATAGATGGATAACCCTAAACAAATCTCTTAACCTCTGGCTGCTTCAGTTTCCTCAACTATAAAATGGAAATAATAACAAGGGCTATTGTGGAGTGCAGATGAGATAATAATTGGAAAGTGCTTAATAAAGGCGTATTGACTAATGGATGGTGCCACATATCAGTCATAAAAAAAAGAAGGAAATCCAACTGAAGTTTTCCTCTTTTGACTTCTATCCATTCCTCCTCTTTTCTTCCTATAAAAAGAAGCAGAATGAATCTAATAGTACTTCCACATGACAATCCTTTACTTGAAGACATCTATATATACCTAAATTTTCTCCACTCTTAACCTGCTCAGTTCCTTCAACTAAGGCTCAAGTAGCAAGAACTTTAGGTTCTACATGCTGTACACTTTCCAGTTTCTCAGTTTCCCAAAATTAGGAAGCTAGATGGCATAGTGAATAGAGTGCCAGACCTGGAGTCAGGAAGACTTGAATTCAAATATTAATTCAGATACTAGCTGTGTGATACTGGGCACCCACTTAACCCTATTTGTCTCAGTTTCCTCATACGTAAAATGAAGTGGAGGAGGAACTGGCAAACCATTGCAGTATCTCTGACAAGAAAATCCAGTGGGGTCATGAAGAGTTAGATGCAACTGAAAAACAACAGAACAACTGATGCCTGGCACTGAACTCAGAACTGATCAGGATAGACAACATGAGGGCTATCACCTTCTTCATCCTAGAAAACTATATCTCGATGGAGCCCAAGGTTGTCTTGGTTCTTTTAGTTGACATAGCACATAATTAACACATGGAAAGTTTGTAGTCCACTGAAACCTCCAGATCTTTTTCAGTTTGTTGCTGTCGTTGTTTGTCCTTTATTCTCAAAGATGACCATGAAATCAAGAAGGTGAATTCATGATATGTAAGTGAATTGGAACCAGAACACCTTTTAACAGAGGGGTGGGGAGTGGCTAAATTTTAATCCTGCCTCCTACGGAAAGTTTAGTGAAAGCCTGTGCTCCTTCTGGTGACTGGAGGAAACTACATTTGCTTCTCTCCATTTTGACTCAAAGATTAATTAATCTGTGTTGCTAATCAAGGCTTCACTGCAGTTAGCAGCAATAGTCTGAGCCAAGAATTTGAGTTTTCCATTGTGCTCTGCCAATAGTCTTATTCTTTTTCTGGCTTAGTACATGACCCCAAACAGCCCTGAACAGTCACAACAACTAAAACAGCAGCATTTATGTATCATTTTAAGATTTTCAAAAAACATTTATGTAGAGATAGATTAATTACATATATATATATATATATATATATATACATATATATATATATATATACCTCATTTTGCGTCTTGGGCAAAGAGTCATTGTTATTCCTGCATTACAGATGAGGAAACTGAGACCCTGAGAGTTTCAGTATCTGCCCAGTGTCACACAGCTAAAGAGTCTGAGGCAAGATTCAAATACAAATTTACAGGACTCCAACACCAGCAGCCTATGCAATTTATTTGATTAGACAGAGTTGATCTCCTCTCCTACCATGCCACAATGAGTCCAAGAGCCCACAGGATTTGATTCATAGAATCATAGAATTAACATTGAAACATACCTTAGACATGATTTTGTCTGACTATCTCTCAGTGGAGGAAGTCAAATAAATAACCTGAGATCCCACAAATAGTAAGTATAATTTCTAGCCTAAAGTCTCTGATTCAAAAAATCAGTAAGATAAAAGGATCTTTAGGGGTTACCTAGACCAACCACTTTATTTTATAAATTAAATTTTTTTTTTATAACCTAAAAGTAAGTGACTTTTGCTAGTTGTCACTAGCAAAAGGAAGACTAAAACTTATGGGTTCCTGACATTTCAACACTTCTTACAGTCTCTCTGAATGCTATTTATTCTCTCTGGGATCTTGGGAAAATGACTTCTTTATTCTAAGCCTCATAGTTTTTTACATACTTATTGATTTATCTATCTGTCTAAATTTTTCCACAGTTTTAAAACAGATTTTATTGATACTTTTTTGTTTTTTATATCTATATTTGCTTGTCCTCATATTTATAAAAATAAAGCCATTGGTCTGAATGACCTCTTCCTAAGTTCTTTCAGTCTCTAAGTCTATGATTCTATTTATGTTCCCGCTTGGTAGGAAAATGGTTCTAGGTTCCTTTCCATACCTTGGTCTCTAAGTTCCCAAGAGAGTGAATTTTTCCATGCCCAATCCTGTTGTCTTCCTGTTTCCATGAGGCTTTAAAGATATCTCTGTCCAAGGTAATAAACATGTGAGGATTTGACTGAAGGGAGTAAAGTGTTGGGACATCCTTCTTGGGCATTCTACCTTCACAAATTCCTTTGCCTCACCAAAGAGAACCACCTTCCAAAGAAATCCACTTGTAATTGCCTCTAAGAGTCCACACTGGGGCCAAGACAGCATGCCTGTTAAAGATGTTATTTTGGAACTAGGCTACCATCATACCATCCCTTTAAGAGACCTTGCCTTGTCAGTCTTGTGAAGCTGACCAAGTCCCCAAAGGTCCTTTCAGAAGAAGGATGAGTCTTTCAAGATGAAACTAGTCTACTCAATTTAGAGCAGAGGAGTAGGCTTCTCTCACCCATCTGGTCCAGGATGGACCTTAATCATCAAAATCCATGGAGAAGTCAAGATTTGAACCTGGTCTGTCCAGGTTCACTTGCTCCCCCCCCCTTTTTTACATAGTAGAACACAAAGGCCTTGAAGGCAGGAACTCCTTTATCTTTGCCTTCATAACCTCACTACCTAGCACAGTTCTTTGTATAAAGTTAGCTCTTAATAAATGTCTATTCAACTGACCTATTTTGAGCATACTATCCGTCTATAATCAATTAATCAACAATCATTATTAATTAACTGATATGTATCAGGGACTGTGCCAAGCATCTGGAATGCAAAAAAAATTAAATTAAATAATCTCCCAGTCTCAGAATTTATATTATATTAGAGGGAAAATAGGTACATGAATTAGTACATACAAAATAAGTCAATCAAAAAGCATTTATTAAGTAGCTACCAATGTGTTAGGAACTGAGCTAGGCAATATGGATACAAAGAATGCTGTGATGAAATAAGTTCTTACCTCAAGAAGTTTATATTCTAACAAGGGAAGATATTAAATACAAGTATAATTATATAGAAAATCATTGCACTTAGGTTTCCAGAGTATTTTACAAAGATTTTTGCATTTGATCCTCACAAAAACTCAATGAGTTAGTTGCTATCATTATTCCCATCTTATAGTTGAGAAGCAAACAGAAGTTAAGTGACTTACCCAGGTCACACTGTTAGTGCATATCTGAGGCTGGATTTGACCTCAGGTCTTCCTGATTCCAGGTACAATATTTTATCCATCATGCCATTTTTAAAGGTGAGGCAGTTAAATATAAATGGCCCATATAATGATACCCAACTCCTCCTCATACTTATAATCACTTTACCCAGAACAAAGGCTACATCTCCTCCTCAGGGTATGAGGAACATCCCTAGAGTGACTATTCTCTAATGCTATCAGTTTCAACCCCCATTCCAGTTGCTGGTGATTGATGCCTGGTGTTTCTTTAACCAATTAACATCAATCAGCTTTTACTTGTATAGCTCGGCAACACTAGAACACTGGAATCAAGGGCCTGGAATCAAGAGGATCCAAATTCAAATCTGGCCATAGACACTTAGTAGTTCTGTGACCCTGGAGAAATCACTTTACCCTCTCTGTCTCCGTTTCTCCATATGTCAAGTGAACTGGAGAAGGAAATGGGAAATCACTCCAGTTTCTGCCTAGAAAATTCCAAATGGTATCACAAAGAGTTGAACACAATTAAACAATAGCTTTTACAAAGGGATATTTACTGGGAAGATATTTCAAAAATACAAATATAAATATCTCCCCTCAACATTTTTTCCTTATTACCATTTTATTCCTTAAAAAAAAGGAATCAAGGGGCGGCTAGGTGATATAGTGGATAAAGCACCAGCCCTGGAGTTAGGAGTACCTGGGTTCAAATCTGGTCTCAGACACTTAATAATTACCTAGCTGTGTGACCTTAGGCAAGCCACTTAACCCCGTTAGCCTTACAAAAAAAACCTTAAAAAAAGAAGAAAAAAAGGAATCAAGTTTTTGAAATTTTTTGCTATAAAATATCTGTCTCACTAAGTTCATTGCTAAATGCAAAGTGGTGGATAAATGAGTCTCTCCCACTGAAAGTACCCATCATATTGGCTGTAGCATCACTGCACCCAGCTGGTCCCCAAGCCTTTTGGTAATCCTTGGTTGGTCAGGCTCAGATGACCAAAAGTCTTGATCTGAACTCTTGCTCCCAGTCCTCTGGTGACCTTTGGAAGCCCACAAGATCACTGCTTCATCCCTTCCATCTCTAATATTCCTTTATCTAAGGCAGGATTCAAAGGAGCAAAGCCAGAGAGGTCTGTGTTCATGAATTGAGGTCAGCTTGGGTGGGGAGAGTAGTGGACTGTTTTGAGCATCTCCTGCCCCAACCTCAGCCCCAGCAGGATCCCAAGCTCATAGCTTCTGAGCAAGAAAGGGCCTAAGGTCCCTCTTCCACATGGATGCCCATAGTAACTCATCCTCCTCATGGAAGACCAGAGAAGGGAACAGGGTCGTATTACCTCCTGTTAGAAACTTTTCTAAACACTCCCAATTCCAACTCAGCAACCAATAAAAGAAATCTTTTGTTTGTTATATACCTAAGCACAGACAGGAACAATGAGCACTTGTTAAAATATTCAGCAAAAGACTGAAATGTTTCCCCCAAACTGACAAGAGTCAGATAATGAGACCCATGCCACTATCTCTGTTGGCTCATTCCAGAGAACTTTCCTCTGTTCCAATCCTAAATAACTTTTTCAGATGTATAGATATATAGATTGTAATGAAAAATGAGACCAAGGACATCTTTCCTGACTTTCAATAATTAAGCAGCAATCAAAAGCCCTAGCATAAGTTTTCCATTTTCTTTTATTAATATGTTGCTTTTCTAAGACAAGAATAATAAAAAAGAGAAAGAGGAAAGAGAAAGGGAATGTGTTTATTAAGTTCCTAATAGATTTATTAAGTAGGCACTGTGCTAATAGCAAATATTTATGCTACAAATATCTCTTAACAAGAGTAATAACATATTAAGTATAACTATATATAAATTAAATAACAATAAATTTAAAATAAAATAAGTAATAAATGAATAAGTAAAATAATAGTTGAGATAATATATGGATCCTAGGGAGATTCCGAGTTATTTGGATTAATCATTATTCACCTGCTCAAAGGCAATTTGTTTTTCTTCTTAGACAAGGAGGAAAATGGCTCAAAAAGTTGCTGAGGAGATATAAATCAGTATTGTCGTAGAAGGATAACATTTATCGATCTAGAATTGGAAGGACCTTAATGGCCACCTAGATCAACCCCCTCATTTTCCAAGGAGGAAAAATAGCTAATGTATAACCCAGTGGAATTTAGAACAAAGAACCCGGACAAAGGTCCCCAGCTCCCATCATTCCCCTTGATCCTATTCATCCTGCCCCGCAGTGATCAGCTAGCAGAAGAGGTGAATACCATATTTAGATAATGAGCGTGTTTGGGACACATGTCAAGGACAACTTACGTCCCTGAAGCTGATGATGTCAATGGGCTACATTTTTGGATAAACTGATCATCAAATCTGTAGGTCCTAGGGTCCACATGCCTACCTCTGAAATTTTTTTCCTGTTTTTTTAAATTTTGCTTTTATTTATTTTTCTTTTTTTTCCATCCATATGCATGTGTATATTTTTAAGTTACAAAATATCCTTCCACCCTCCCTTCCCACCCCCCCCTCCCCTTAGCGGTGAACAGTCAGGTTAACATTGTATAGATATATTTTTGATAAACATGTTTACAGATTAATCATTTTCAATATGAGGAATTAGGATTAAGGGAAAGAGATAAATACAAGATCATTTTTATAGTGTTTATCAGATTCTGAAGGGTTGTTTTTATTTTTTGTTTTGTTTTGTTTTTCTTCCTCTGGATGGGGATAACATTGTCCAGAGCCTATCTAATATAATTGTCCTAGCTCTCTGAACTGTTGAGAGGAGATGCTTCCATCAAGGTTGATCGTCTCACGATGTTGCTGTTAATGTGTCCAGTGTTCTCTTGGTTCTGCTCCCTTTGCTCAGCATCAGATCCTGTAACATATTCCATGCTTCTCTAGAGTTGGACCATTTATGGTTTCTTATAGAACAATAATATTCCACTGTATTCATGTACCATAACTAGTTTAGTCATTCACCAATTGACGGGCCTGCCTCTGAAATTAGCTGTGTGACCTTGGGAAGGTACCTTAACTCCCCAGGGTCTAGGATTCTCCTCTTGTAAAAGAGTTGTTTAATCATTTTTCAGTCCTGTGACTTTTGTGACCCCAATTGTGGTTTTCCTGACAAAGATACTGAAATGATTGCCATTTTCTTCTCCATCTCATTTTACAGACAAAGGAACTGAGGCAAACAAGTTGTCTTAGCTGGCCAGGGTCACATGGCTAGCAAGTGTCTGGGGCTAGATTTGAACCCAGGTCTTCCTGACTCCTAGCATTTCATCCACTATGCTATCTAAGCTGTACCACATGAAAGGGGTTGGGACAGATATCCCCTAAAATCTCTTTCAATTCTAGCTCAAAGCTCCTGATTCTTCCTTTGTTACATATTCTAAGCAACAAAATCACTGGTCTCCCTAAAATGCTAATATGGTAATTGAAGCTAAGAGAAGTGACTTACTCAAGGTTACAAGAAATTGGAGTATCTTTATCCACCCAATGTAGCATCCAGAAAATGTGATCAGAATCATCTGAAGTGGATATTGAGTACCTTGGTTTGGATTAAGTTGAAAAGAAACTAGAGAAAACTGGACCTGAACTTGAATCTTTCCTTTCTCCTCCAACTCATTACCTGTGAAATCATGAGCAAGTCACATGACTGTTCTGAATGTGACTGGCTTCATTTGAAAAATGGGTATAAGGGGTGGCTAGGTGGCATAGTGGATAGAGCATCGGCCTTGGAGTCAGGATGACCTGAATTCAAATCCAACCTCAGACACTTAGTAATTACCTAAGCCCATTGCCTTGAAAAATCTAAAAAAAAAAATGGGTATATAAAATATACCCCTTAGGTTTACTAAGTAAAAATCCTTTTTTAAACCATAAACTGATGCATTACTATCAACTCTTACTATGATAAAAATTTCTTCCTATTATTATCTCTTGTACTAACCATACAAAGAAAAAGGTTCTGTGCACCTTTTTGGAAATGGCTCCATCTATTGAGGATGTGAATGGCAACATACACTGTATATGTACTCTCTTCCCTTTAGGAACTACTCTCAGAATATTTGAAATAGTGATATTTATAAAGAACTTGGAAAACCTTAAGCATCATATAAATGCCAGTAGTTGTGTAGCATTTTGCAGTTCACAGATCACATTATACGTTTTCCTAGGCAAGCTTCACAAAACCCTTGAGAGGGAGGCACTATAATTACCCTCACTTTACAAGCGATACAACTGAGTCTGGTTGTTGTTATTGTTAGGTTGTTTTTCAATCAGGTCTGACTCTCTTTGACCCCGTTTGGGCTTTTCTTGGCAAAGGTACTTGAGTTGGTTGCCATGTTCCTCTCCAGTTTATTTGACAGATGAGGAACTGAGGCAAACAGCATTAAGTGACTTGCCCAGGGTCACACAGCAAACATGTGTCTGAGGCTCGATTTGAACTCATGAAGATGAGTCTTCCTGATTCCAAACCCAGAATTTCATCCACTGTGTCACAAAGTTGCAATGGAAGCTAAAAGAGATTAATCAACTTGTCCAGAGTCACACATCTAAGGAATGAGAAAAAAAATTACCTTTAAAAGAGTAGGGTGACTTGTCCAAGGTAATACAGTGGCAGAATTGAGATGAAAGGGATAGGGTGGGGGTGGCTAGGTGACACAGTGGATAGAGCACTGACCCTGGAATCAGGAGTACCTGAGTTCAAATACAGCTTCATACACTTAATAATTCCCTAGCTGTGTGACCCTGGGCAAGCCACTTAACCCCATTGCCTTAAATAGATAAAAAAAATTCAAAAAATTTCAAAAAAGAGTAATTAAGGGACTTGCCTCAGGGCACCAATATCTAAAGGAACATACTTCTCCCCAGGATTAGCCCTGTAGTATGCTATCTCCAAGTCATTTCCCTACCTGTCATCTCTCCCCCCAATCTATACTATTCCCTGGAGATTAGGGAGTAAATGAAAAGGGACAGATTCTCTGAGAGATGAGCCTTCAGTCCCCTGGCAAGACTGCATCAGATCAGACATCTTCTACTTTGATCTATTTCCCCTAAACTGAATTTGCCCTGGACATGGAAATTCTGATTAAGGTTTGACCTGAGACTAAAAGCCGGATCGCATCCCTACCAGTCATATATACGTTCCATGATTCCACAGCTACTATAGACAAGATTTCTGCACTTCTTGGGAGGTTGGAAGAGACAATCTCTAAGGTCTCTTCCAACTCTAAATTCTGTGATTCTCTAACTTTGATTTTTGGCCCTTCATCTACTGCCAAAAAACCCAACCTCTGTCCCCTCCCTGGCCATTAATAAACGTTTACAGCTCACTGTTCCTCCTTCCTCCCACCAGATTTAATCGATAGTTTCCCTCTTAGCATTTTGCATTTGCCAGCTTCTGTTGATCAGGCCACCCAGGTCAGAGATTGCCAGAGTGACCTTTCTTTCCACAATACCATTAACTTGCCAAGCCAAAATTCAGAATATTCTACATTATTGAGTGTTTCCTAGCACTGGCTGACTTGTACACTAGGATTTACTTTTCACAAAACAGATGACTTACAAGTAGTTCTCAATAATGTGTGATTTTTAAGGCCAATTCTGAGAGTTGGGGAGGGATTTCCTGCAGGCAATTGGGTAAAAGGAGGAAAGAGGACCCAGTTAAATGGCTCTAACATGGGGAAAGTCTACTGGAGCCTCATCTTGTGTTCTCTTACTGCAGGTTGAGAGGGTATTGTTTCCTGTCTTTCAATTAAATTCAAGATGCATTTATTAATACTTAAAATGGACCAGACAATGTACTAGACACAAGAATTAAAAAAATAGGAAAAAAATAGTATCTGCCCTAAAAGAGATGATTTTCTTTTGTGGAGGGTGCAGCATGCACACAGATAAATAAATATGAAATATATTTTTGTTGGTCGATCATTGCAGTCATAGCCAAATCTTTCTGACTCCATTTGGGTATTCTTGACAAAGATAATGGAGTAGATTGCCACATATGTGCATATTTATATTTATAAAATATATATATATATCTACATATATGTGTATATGTAGATATAAAAATGTATGTGTATGTGTGTAAATTTTTGTATGTGTGCATAAATGCATGTATAAAAATATGAAGTTGTAGAAAGAGTATTGGGTTTGGAATCTGAATGAATGAATGAATGAATGAAACTATTTAGTATTATAACTATTTTTCAAGCACTGTGTCAATGGTTAAGGATAAAAATATACAAATGAAACAGGCTCTTGCCTTCAAGAAGCTTTATATTTTAATGGGGAAGAAAATACATATAAGATAGTGGTAATTACAGAAGAGAGATATGGTCTAGGAAGTCTCAAAGACAGAACATTAGGGCACTCCAGTAATGTTCTCCATTCAGAGGCCATGGTAGTCATGATTTAATCCAATTTTAAAGCAAAAGATGAAAGATGGAGGAGATGGGAAGAAAAGGGAATGGAAAATATCCAGGATGACGATGAGAGCATATAATCTGAATAAATAAATCAAGCCAAGTGGTTTAGCTCTTCCCAGATGTGGTTGCATTTGGAGAGCAGAACCATAGAAGCAACAAGGGTTGCAAGTAAGAAAAATCAAAATGTGGGTTCAGATCCTAGCTCTGCCACTTACCATCTGTGTGACAAGGCCAAGTCACTTAAGCTTTCTGGTCCCATCTGTGAAAGGAGAAGATCAAATTAGGTGCTTTTTAAAGTTCCTTTTGTTCTAGATTGATTAGCCTAAGTACAACATAATATAGGGTAGGGGGAATACTGGCAAGAATAGCAATTAGAAGAGTGGAAACATCATTTTGAAAAAAGTGCTATGGAGAGGTGTCACTTAAACTAAAACAAAAGGATTTAAAGATGGGGAGCATAGCTGGGCAAAGACATGGAGAGAAGAAATGAAATGCAGAGTTTGGGGAACATTTGGTAGGGCAGTTTGATCAAATACAATTTATGAAGGACAATAATCCTCCCACTCCATAAGTTGTGCACAAGTAGCCAATTTGACTAGAATATAGTGAAAGTGAGTAACATGCAATAAACCTAAGAAGCTCAGCCAGAGACAGATCATCAAGACGTTTAGCTTCCAAACAGGGACATTTGTATTTTATACTAAAGGTAAGAGAGAGACACACAACAGTTTCTTGAGCAGGAAATAACATGGCCAAACTTGTGTCTCAGATTAATTTAATTTCTGTTTGGTATATACTTATTAAGCATTTACTTTGTGTTAGACACCATGCTAAGCCCATGCATTGACTCTAATTCCAGAGCTGGGAAGGGTGGAGAATGAATTGCTGTCTTATTTAAACCTGTTTCCTATAAACCTTGACACAGTCTTTCATTTAAGGGAAAAGAATGTACTTCGTTTTCAAAACTTACTGTTTGTTCTGCTGAATACAATTTGCAATCTGTCTCTGATGAGTCCTGTGCCTTCTCCCTCCCTGTGATTGGGGGAAGTTTTATTGGCATCATTTTCTCTGGCTGGAGAAAGCAGGAGGCTTTGTAGGAAATTGCCTCTCTGAGTAGCGGTTAAAGGATGTGATTATTTATATCAGAATCTGGAGCATAAAGAAGATCAGCATTCCAAAAAACTTCCAGAAGTTTTGCCCAGAGTTCAAATTCAACTTTCTCAAGTCTCAATGACATTCAAGTGATTCAAAAAATTTAATGATTCCCTCTCTAGAAAGTCGAATCAGTATTTAAGAGATCTCAAGGATCATCCTAACCCAGATGTCTAGATGCCCTTGAGCAACTGGATGATGCAGTGGGTAGAGCACCAACCCTGGAGTCAAGAGGACCCAAGTTCAAATTTAACTTCAAACTCTTGAAAAGTACTAGCTGTGTGACCTTGGGAAAGTCACTTAACCCTGACTGCCTCACATTCACTACCATCTCCAGTTGTCCTGATTCATATCTGACCTCTGGACTCAGGTGGCTCCAAAGGAGAAATGATGCTGGTGACTTAGAACAGCACCCCCTCTTTCAAATCTGATTCACAAGCATGTAATCATCTCCCTAAGGTCAAGGACTCCAAGGCCAGTACTCCATCCCATCACCTAAGGTCAAGGCCTTCTTCAAGAATGAAGGATAAACAACAACAAAACCAAGAGTCTCTTACTTCAAGAAGATAGCATTTTTTTTGGAAGGAAACAACTTCCACAGAATATGTGCAAAACAATTCATTTCATCACACAGACTCTGGCAACTGGGGAATTAGGATAGGGCTGATATAGATGGTGGCAGACACTGAATTTACTAAACCTTTAAGAAAGGTAGAGATGCTAAGAGGCAGAAAATTATTTTATTTTTTCCTATTTCAAGTGAAGAATTTTTTTCAGGTTTTTTGCAAGGCAATGTCGTTAAGTGGCTTGCCCAAGACCACACAGCCAGGTAATTATTAAGTATCTGAGGCCAGATTTGAACTCAGGTACTCCTGACTCCAGGGCCGGTGCTCTATCTACTGCCCCATGTGAAGAATTTTTAAAATTCTTTTTTCAAGTTCTAAATTTTTTTCCTTCCTAAAAAGGTAAGAATTTTAAATAAGGTAAATATGTGCAATAATGTAAAAAATATTTCCATATCAGTCATGTTATTAAACAAGAGACTAAAAAAATTTGTATGCTTTGATCTGTATTCAGAGTCCATCACTTCTTTCTCTGGATGTGGATAGCATTTTTTATCATGATACAATTGTCTTGTATCAGCATTTCTGAGAAGAGCTCTTATTCATAGTTGATCATCACATAATCTTGCTGTTATAATGCAGAGTGTTATCTTGGTTCTGCCCACTTCACTTTGGATTCAGTAAATCTGTCTTTCTAGGTTTTTCTGAAATAGAACTAATAGTCACACATTCAGAAACCACAACTTGTTCAGCCAATCCCCAATTGTTAAGAATCCCCTCAATTTATGATTCTTTGTCACTGCACAAAGAGCAAGGGTAGCTAGGTGGTACAGCGGATAGAGCACCAGCCCTGGAGTCAGGAGAACCTGAGTTCAAATCTGACTTCAGACACTTAATTACTTAGCTGTGTGACTTTGGGAAAGTCACTTAACCCCTTGCAAAAACAAAAAAAAAAAAAGAGCTGCTATAAATAGTTTATATATGTAGGCCTTTTTTCCTTTTTTATGACCTCTTTGGAATATAGACCTAACAGTGGTATTGCAGGATCAAAGATTTGCATAGTTTGATTGTCCTTTGGGTATGGTTGGATCAGTTCACAACAGCACCAACAATGCATTTTCCTTTGTTGTCCCATTAGTCAATCTGATCAATGTGAGATGGTATGTCAGTTGTTTTAATTTGCATGTCTCTAACCAATAGTAATTTAGATTATTTTTTCATGACTCTAGTTTTGTTCTGAAAGACAGCACATTTAGTATGTATATATATATATATATATGTATATATATATATATATACACATATATATATGTATATAAAACAATCTAGGAATTTGATTTGTCATTCAAAACAAAGGGAGATTACATTGAATCATGGATAGAACTCCTACACCTAGAGTCAGGGAGACCTACATTCAAATCTCACCTCTCACACTTATTTGCTGAATAACCACGGGTGGGGTGATTAACTTCTCTGAGACTTAGACAACTCCCAAAGATTATACCTTATAGAAAAAAAAGAAGAAAATAAACATTTATTGAACACCTACTATATCTTAGGCGCTGTGCTAAATTCTTTACAAATATCATCTCATTTAATCCTCACAATACTTCTTTGAGATAGTTTCTTTTGTTATCCCTTTGGATTTAAGAGAGGGGATGCTGGCTAAGTCCCCAGTCTCACTTTTTCCTCTAGAGTCATCTGGGTCCTGTGGCCAGATATGAATCAAGGTGAATCAAGGCCAGTGCTCTATCCACTTCACCACCTAGCTGCCATCAGTCATGATGGTTTATGAAAAATTATGCCAATATTTGGTTGCCCAGAGAAGTTCCTCATATTGTACATCAGTCTCATGTCAACATGCTTGCCCAGGTTCTGGATAGTGGATGATGCTCTTGAGATTTCCCAATCACCAATGGAGTGAAACAAAGATGTGTCCCTGCTCCCATGCTTTTTAGCATGATGCTTTCAGCCATGTTGTCTAACGCCTTCACTGAGTATAAACATGGTCTCAAGGTCAGCTACCATACTGATGGCAAATTCTTCAACTTGAAAAGGCTACAAGCCAAGACAAAATTAGAGGGAGTGCTGATGCATGATCTTCTGTTTGCCAATGATTGTGCCTTCAATGCAGATTTTGAAGCTGACATACAACAAAGTATGGGTCGATTCTCTGCTGCTTGTGTTCATTTTGGTCTAAAAATTAACACCAAGAAAACCCAGGTGTTCCATTAGCCAGCAACCACACCATCTATATGCAGATCCATCGATTGAAGCAAATGGAGAAGTTTTGAGGACTGTGGGGAAGTTCACTTAACCTTGGCAGTGTCCTTTCCAAGTAGTTTCACATTTACAATGAGGTTGACACACACACATTGCCAGTGCTAGCTCAGTATTTGGAAGGCTCTGAAAGAAAGTGTGAGAGAAAAGAGGTGTTTGACTACCAAACTGAAGGTCTACAGAGCCATTGTGTTGACCTCATTGTTATTTGCCTGTGAAACCTGGACCAAACTTTGACCAGTGCCATGTCAGGAAACTGAATCACTTCCATTTAAATTGTCCTAGGAAGATTCTAAAGATCACCTGGCAAGAGAAGATAGCAGACACTGAAGTCTTTTCTCAGTCTAAACTGCCATGCATTCCAACTTTCCTACTGAGATTGCAACTGTGATGGACTGGACACGAGGTTAGAATGCCAGATATAGGCTTGCCAAAAAACTTTTCTGGGGAGCACTCACACAAAGCAAGCACTCACAAGGAGGTCAGAAGAAGCAATGCCCAGGACACCCTGAAGGTCTCTATTAAGAAGTTTGGAACAGATTGTGCAGCATGAGATACACTAGTACAGGACCATCCAATCTGGTGTACCCTCATTAGTAAGGGAGCTGCACTCTATGAGAAGGGCAGAATTGAAGTTTAGAGTACCCATTCCAGGTATTCCATGGACTATTTGTGCCCGACCTGGGGTAGAGCATTCTGAGCTCATATTGAGCCAATCAGTCACAGTCGGATACACTATCATTTATCTCAAAAGTAATGATGTCATTTTGGTGGTCTTTGCTAACAAAGGACAAGAATCATTTATTATCCCTATTTTACAGTTGAAGAAATAGACAGATGTTAAGTTGACTTGGTCCAGACTTATGTAGTATGATGTAGAAATTAAAATTGCCCAACCTAGAAGGAAAACCACTGAGACAGAGCTCTGAGTCAATGGCACTTTATTAAAGCATCCTGATCCCTCTAATGAAGTGAACCTCAGATCTTACTCATGACATGAGAGACCCCCACTTCTTCTAGGATCTTATTTTTATTTTTTTAATGGGGCAAAAGGCTTAAGAGACTTGCTCAAGGTCACACAGCTAAGAAATAGCTGTGGTCAAATTTGAACTCAGGTCATCCTGACTCCAGGGCTAGCACTCTATCCACTTTGCCACCCAGCTACCATGTAAACATACATACACACATATACTGGTTTCCATCACATCACTGCCAAGGAGCCACTCAGTCTTAGCTTGTGAAATTATGTTTTTTATTTAGTTTTATATTTTAGTTTGAAAAGAATATAGCTACTCAGATGGGACTGCAGTTAGATGATTCCTATTGAGTTCACACCTGCAGAAAACAATGAAGTTTCTTGGTGATTAATATCTATCCACTAAATGCTCCAAGTGAAAAAATAGCATCCTCCTTGTAGCATTCCAATCTGTCTTGGACAGGCTGCTGATCATGCATTGATAATGGCAAGGCCAAGTAAGGCCTCACTGCAGACATGGGCAGGTGAGATAGGAAGGTCACCACAGTGCCGTTCAGAGAATTGAAATGGAATACACATTGCTCCTTGTTATTTTGGAGAAATAGGAACATTTGTGGAGCCTTTTAGCTGGCCATAATTCCTTTTCTCCATTTCTAACTCCGGTTTCCACTCACTCAGTCAGAGGGCAGAAGCAGCTTTGAGATCAGTTGTATCCACCTAATGGCAATTTTTTTAAATCCCCTTTCTGAAGGCGCAGAATAAGGGTAGGCTCTGAGCACAAACAGATTTGGCAAGGAGAGGAGAGTTGATGTGCCTGGGATGACATGAAAGGGTGGAAAAGGCAGTGGACAAAGAATTAGCACTTATTATCTTTGTGATGGTGAGAAAGCCATTACAGCTCCCTGTAGCTATTATATATTAATTATTATTATTAGTCAAACCAATTTAGCTCTTCCTCCACATTAGTGTCTATGACTTGGTCTTCATGAAACAACTTAGAAGAAACTGGAATTTTATAAGTGACTTTGCTACCAAGAAATACTTAGACACTGAGACTTTATCTTTGGCATGTACCTTTTGACTACATCCACTATCTCTCCATCTCCCTATCCAATCTGATCCAAGGCCTGCCAATTTCCCCTCTGCAGCATCTCTCAAATTTGCCCCTCCTCTGACTCTGCCACCTCTCTGACCCTCATCCCATTACACATGAATTTTGCAATGACATGATGTTTGTCCTGTGTTCTTGAAGAAGACCATGACACAAGGGAGGTGATGCCATGACCCACATGTGCATTGGATTTGAGTGGGGGAGGGCTGTGTTAAGTCACCTTTGGAGCCATCTAGTGACCAAATATGAATCAGGGTGATTGGAGATGGCCCTGATGTGAGGTAATCAGGGTTGATTCAATTGCCCAAGGTCCTATAGCTAGAAAGTATCAAGTGCCTGAGGCTAGATTTGAATTCAGGTCCTCCTGACTCTATCCTCTGCACCCCCAGTTGCCCTAGGATTGTTGCAAATAGCTTACTGGTGGTCTCCCTACCTCAAGTTTCTCCCTACTGCAGTCCATGCTCCATTCAACTGACAAAATAGTTTCCTTAAAATAAAAGTCTATGTCACTTCCCTATCCAATAAAGTCCGATGTCATTTGAAACCCTCACACCATTCCAGTTTTCTTTGACCTTATTCTCCCCATGTCCTTTGTGATCGTAATATTGACTTCCTTGCTATTCCTCAAACAAGAAATAAAAATGTCCAGGCTTTTTCACTGACGTCTCCCCCACTCTGAATTCTCTCCTTCCTCATCTCTGCCGCTTGGTTTCCCTAGCCATGTCCTAGCTAAAATCTTGCCTTCTCCAACAAACCTTTCCAGTCTCTCTTTTAGTAGTGTTTTTCTTCTGTTGATAGCTCCAAATTATCCTATCTATCTCTACTTTGCAAATAGTTGTTGGCATGTTGTCTCCTGTGAGACAGCAACTGTCTTTTGCCTCTCTCTGTATCTCCAATGCTTAGCATACGAGCCAAGGAAAGGAAGTCTCTACTGTTGCCAGGAACCAAATTAAGGATTTTACTAAAATCATCTCAGTGAATTCTCACAACTCTGTGAAATAGGTATTATTATGATTCCCATTTGACAACTGAGGAAACTGAGACAGAGGCTAAGTGACCTGCCCAGGTTAAGACAACCAGTAAGTGTCTGAGGTAGGATATGAACTCGTGTCTTCCTGACTCCAGGTTTAGTGCTATCTCTTGTCCAACGCTCTCATTTTTCTGGAAGAAGAGAAAGATTCAGAGGATGAAGTCCAAAGTCATAAGGAGCAAAGTTAGAACTTGAACCCCTATCCTCACATCACGATTTTAATGCTTACTCCACATAATTCACATCTGTAAAAATTGGGATATTAAACTAAATTCTAAGGCGTGTCCATCTCTGAAACTATAGTCCTGTGATATAAATGCCCAAGAAATCCTAACTGTGAGGAATAGAAAGGAGACAGAAATTTCGTCTATTTTCATTAAGTTCACTGCCTGGTTTGGGTAAGTAAAATTATTTCTCCTGCCTTTGGAATTCAATTCAATGCAAATGAAAACAACTCTGAGGCTTCATCTCACACCCTGCAAATTGACAGAGATGATAAAAAGTAAAAAGAATCAATGTTGAAGGTCTGTGGGAAGACAGGCATACTAATAACAAATAATGCTGTCATAAAGCTATGAACTGTTTTAGCCATTCTGGAGGACAATTTGGAATTATGCAGGGAAAATTACCTCAATCATTCGTACCTTTTAATCTACCTACCTCTAGAAAAAAAAGAGATGGAAAAAAGTTTGCATATACAGAAAAATATTCATGACATTAACTTTTTGGGGAGTAGCAAAGGACTAGAATGAAAAAGAATGTTCATTGGTTGGAGAATGGCTAAAAGTGCTGTAGCATAAAGAATAAAGCACAATATGGCTATGTCTCAAGAAACAATGAATATGAGGGATTCAGAGAAACTTGGGGGGAAGATGTATGGTCTGATACAGAGTGTAATAAGTAGAACCAAGATAATTTACATAATGATCAAGTAATTATAAAGGAAAGTCATCAAAATTCTGATCAATGGAATAATCAGTTATATCTGCCTAGCCCTGAAAATAGAACACAATACCAGGAATGTTGTTAGAGAATGTTGAATGTTGAGTTTTCATTGTATTTAGATCTCAGAAATGGAAAAATGCTACAAATCATGGTTTGTTGATTGTCTAAACTTAAAAAAATGATAAAGAAAATACTAATTTGCAAATTAAACTTAAAGTGATAACAAAAGTCATAGTGTAGCGCATATACCATGGTTCATTCTCCCAAGTGCCAATACACACTGGTGGTGTCATATAACCAGAACTCAGCTAGTAAAACCATTTGGGACTTTAGGTTAACCATAGTGGGATGAGAAAGTCTTTTCTAAAACTGCACTATAGCTCATGAGCCCCTACCAGTGTGTTTCTACTGTGTCACCCACACAGAATCCAAGATAAAAAAGAATTTCAAGATTAGAGTAAATGTAGCAAAGGATATAACTCACAAATCTCAAAAGACCTTTTACTGGAGTTCTCAAGATTTTCTCCTCAGGTGTTTTGTAGCTTTTCTACTGGGCTACTTATTGTGCCTTCCAATATAAGCACTGCTATCAGCCCTTCTGCTAGATAAGGTTACTGTAAGAAGGGTAAATGAAAGTCCAAAATCCTCTACAAATTGCAAGAGATTTAACCAAGAGGTGGGGAGGGGATGACCAAAGCTGAGGCCAAGGTCTTAGCTCTTTTTTTCATCCCATCAATTCCTTTTCATGTATGTGACTTGAAGATTTTAACCATTTAAAATGGTCAATTATGGGGGCGGCTAGGTGGCACAGTGGATAAAGCACCAGCACTGGCAGGAGTACCTGGGTTCAAATCTGGTCTCAGACACTTAATAATTACCTAGCTGTGTGGCCTCAGGCAAGCCACTTAACCCCATTTGCCTGCAAAATAAATAAATAAATACATTAATTAATTAATTAATTTGAAAATGGTCAATTGTTCAAATTAGCCCACTGGTTTCCTGAAAATTTCAGAAACTATGACTGAATCTTTTAACCAACTTCAGTAGACTTCAGGTTGTATCTAGTCAAAATGCCAAAATAAAAAGGCCAAGTTCACATCTTGTGAACAATCATCTTTCTGGTTCTCACCTAACTAAAGAATTAAGGTGTAGTATCTTGTCACTAACTTGAAGGGAAAGAGTAATTTGATTGACTCAATCAACCCTCACCCTTGCGATAGGATGACATATATCTGACTTGAAATGCTCATATAGATCCTCTAGTCCAACTCCCACATTTTATAGATGAGGAAACTGAGATCCAGTAATGTTAAGCTTCCTTCAAATTATAGTTCAGGTACTACTTCCTAATACTAGACCTTCCTTGACCTCCCCATTTCTTATTCCTTTCCATCATTTTTCATTTAAATTTACAAATGCTTTGTACTTAATTATGTACCAAGGGTACACTTCTCATTTTTAAGTTTAATCTGCATAATTAACTTTTCTCCATCATTTTCTTAAGTTCAAACAATCAGCAAATAGTGTTTGTTGATTGATTCTGGAGGTTTAATTATCACACTAAAAATTCTTTCAAAACACCCTATACATCTCTTATATCCACCTAATAAAATATAAGCACCTTAAGGGCAAGGACTATATTACTTTTCTCAATGCCTATAACCTGGTGCAGAATCATAAATTTATATCTAGATAAGTAAGACCTCCAAAAGATTAAAACAACTTTCTCCTCAGTCATAACTCCCATCCACTACTTTAGTGGATCTTATAGACAGGACAATCTCAGAGTTGTCCAGAAAAGACTGTGGAGAACCAGTGAGTCAGCAGATGGAAATCACAGAATTTAAGAAATGAGTGACTACATGAGTGACTACAAAAGTAAAAGGAAGAAAGTTCACCTGGAAGAGTTAAACCCCAAAGACCTAGGGTTGAGAATATCACTACTGTTCATTAGTCAACCAATATTGATTATATATTGAATATCTACAAAGTGAAAAAAAAGGAGACCAAGAGCTAAGCAAGCAGAAAGAACATTGGACCTGGGTCCAGAAGGTCTGAATTCAAATCCAGCCTCAGACACTTGCTAGTTGGATCACTTTGGACAAAGCACTTGATTTCTGCTTCTTCAACTGTAAAATGGGAATAATACTAATATCTCCTACTTCTAGGGCTGCTGTGGGTATCGAATGAGATAATTTTAGAAGAGTGCTTAGCAGAGGGCAAAATAATAGGCATTTAATAAATATTTGTTTCCTTTAAAAAAAGAATCATAAATTTAGAGGGGGAAGAGTTGCTGAATAAGTGTTTATTGGTTGATTGAGGACAAGAAATATTTGTATTTGAATCTTTACCACCTAACATTAATTCAAATTCAGCTTCACTGAATCTGAAGTCAGAAAGATATGAGTTCAAATCCAACTTCAGACACTAACTGTGTAACTATAAGCAAATCACTTAACCCTATTTGTCTCAATTTCCATAAACTGTAACCTGAAGTGGAAAAGGCAATAGCAAACCAATCCAGTATCTCTGCCAAGAAAGCCTCAAATGGAGTCACAAAAATGCAAATGCAACTGAAATGACTAACAACACCTAGCCCAGTTCCTGGAATCAAATAGATATTTAATGGTTTGTGGAGTATTCACGGTGTGAGGATCTGCTGAGTCCTTTTCAAAGTTGCTGATCCATCTTTGGTGTCCACCTCTTCACCCAACTCTAACCTGTGACTCTAAGAACTGAAAAATGCACAGTAGTCATACCCCAGTAAAACTATCTCAACAGATGGGCAAAAGAACTCTATGAGTTGGGTTGGCGGGGGGCATGTCGGGTCCAAGCAAGTGAAGACTTTCAATGGTGGAATGCATAGATGATAACAATTTGTTCCAATGTCCATAAAGACAGGCATAGCAGCTGCTGGGAGTGCTTTGAACTTGGTCAGACATCAGTTACCAAAGTCATTCACTGCATCCTGGGCCATCGGCAATCATCTTGACTTTTGTCCAGCTATTGAACTTCAATGATTTAGTAAGAGAGTTTAAGGCTGATGAGTCTGCCTCACTTTAAGTCAAGACATCACTCCCTGATGTCATCAGTCCTCTTTGAAAACAATATTTATTGAATTGAATTACCCAGGATCATATAATGGCAGAGCCAGGATTCACAATGAAATCCTGACTTGAAATCAAGCCTCTTTGCAGCATACCTATGCTTCTGGCTACAGTCCAAATAGGTTTTATGCACCTTACAATCAGCCTCCAAAATTACATCCTTTGCCCCCTCCAAAAAGCACTGAAACAACTGATACATTGGCCTGTTAATTTAGAAATGACACTCTCCCAAAGAAATTAGTCAAGAAAGCCTATTACTACCTCATTTTCTGACTCTGACAGCAAGTTTACAAGGATTAAAAGTTCAGTGACTTGGGGCTGGATCAAAAACAAAACAGATCATTTGGGGTTCCAACATACAGTTGCGATTCCTTCTTATTCTCACCCCCTTTCCATTCCCAAGAATGACTCAAATTAAATGTAATTAATCCATCAAGCCATTGTTTCCTAATCTGCATTGCATTAGAGTGGTTGCTTCCTATTCCTCCCACTGATTCCCTCGAGGGGCTCCAAGTTCAATGTCTGCCATCCAGGAGGCCCAGGAAGGAGCTCCAATGTGATTCACTTCATTTATTTTGATACAATATTTTGGAATCACTTCATTAAGTTCTTTCAGAAGGTCCCATCATTTTTCCCTCTGCCAGTGTCTGCTGTGTACAGATAATAGAATGCACAGAAGAAGGGAAAAAAAGATATGGCTTACAGAAGGGAATGGGAGCTATTTAATTTGATTTGTAGATAGGGGACGAGCTTTTTCCATACTCACACATGCCCATGCACAAAAAATATACATGGTATGAAACATTTCATTAGTGAATGTATCAATGCATTAGCCCAACCAATTAAGCTACTGGTGGGGGAGATAAGGAGACTCTGCTTGTCCTGTATTTTTTAAAAGGGGGAGGATTTTCACAGTTCAGATATGTCCAACAGAGAGGCTATATTCTTTTAAAATTTCTACTGATGCAAGTGATAAAGATAACAACTATAATAGACACAGTTCT
Source organism: Macrotis lagotis (assembly GCF_037893015.1). NCBI lineage: Eukaryota > Metazoa > Chordata > Mammalia > Peramelemorphia > Peramelidae > Macrotis > Macrotis lagotis. The sequence continues at coordinate 662,843,992 of NC_133666.1, forward strand.
TCAAGACGTAGGGAGGCATCCTTGGCCTGCATTTTTTTAAAGGGGAGGAGGAGGGAGTGAATTTTTACAGTCTAGATATGTCCAACCATGAGACTATATTCTTTTTAAATTTCTGTTGATGCAAGTGATAAAGATAACTATATATATAACAACGACGTCTTCAAGATGTCAGCAGTCTTGGTCCACCCCTTAAAAGCCCTGACTTTCTTCAAGTCTCAGTTTAATACCTGGCCTCAAGGAGAATGAGGAATTTCTTACTTTTCTGGATCCAGATTTCAATGAATGTGCCATTTCCTATTGAGTGATAATGAGTAAAAGATAGATGTTTAATAGAATCCTATGATGTCGGATCTAAAAGATTATTTAACCCTACCATTGTATCATATTGATGTGGAAAGTTAGGACCAGAGGGGGGAGATGATTTTCCTCAGATCACATGACCAGGGAGGATGAGCATCTAGGTCCATTGTTGTTATTATTTTTGTTGTCATGGCTGTTGTGATTTGTCCTTCCTTCTGAAACAGAGTCTTGCCATCAGGGAGGTGATGCCATGATGTGAAAGTGAATGGGATTTAAGGGAAAGGATGCTGTGCAAAGTCACCAGCCTCACTTTCTGCTCTGGAACCAGTGACCAGATATGGATCAGGATAGCTGGAGATGGCCTTAGATACAATTTGAGACCTTGACCTTTTTTAGCTAAGCTCCTGAAAAGATCTCAGTTTGACTGAAAAATGAAGCAAAGAATGACCTCTTTGACCCAGTTCAAAATATCAATCTTGGAAGGGAAGACCCTCGAGATTTCTGGTCAAAATAGAAACAATTGTAATTTGCATTCACTCTGAGCTAACCAGCATCCAAACCAGGACACCTAGCTACCCATAAAAGTACCAATGACTACTCCTCCTCCTCCTCTTCTTTCTCTTCTTCCTCCTTTTCTTCCACCACTACTATTACTACGACTACCCTTCATTCATTCTACATCCCAATCAAAGTGAATCACTAGGGCATCTAGGTGGTGCAGTGAATAGAGGAGGACCTGTCTAGTCTCAGACTCTTATTACCTGTGTGACCTTGGACGAGTCACTTACCCCCATTGCCTTGCAAAAGAAAACTGAACCACTAGCCCCTGAATAATGCAGTCTGTCCATGCATTTTTGAAAACTATTCACCCTGCCAAATTTCCCCACCCCTCCTCATCTCTGCTTTCTAATCCACACTCTTCAAGGATCAACTCCAGTTTTTTTCCTCCTCTAATTCTCGCCTTCCATGCAGCCTGTTTTTAATTAAATTGACTTATTTTAGGATCAGATTTCTAGAATCAGAAGGAATCTTTGAGATCATCTCATGTAAGTTCTTCTTTATGGAAGAAGAAACTGAAGCCTGGAGAGACTAAATGAATTATTTCATAATGAACTTGCAAAATGGACTTTTGTTGCATTGGGCAATGGATTGATGAAGGTGGGGAATGGGGATCAAAATGTTTATTTGCATCATCCACAGAGCTTCAAGGTCAACCTCTGGATCAACTGGGTTCTCTCTCTCTCTCTCTCTCTCTCTCTCTCTCTCTCTCTCTCTCTCTCTCTCTCTCTTTCTCTCTTTCTGGTTCTCTCCTATCCAAGATCCTGCTCCTATAGCAGCATCAATTTTATTGGTTGACAGATGAAGGAGGATCCTGCCAAAGGCAAGCAAAGCAGTTTTTCATTCTAATTGTCCTGCAGAGCTGTCCTCCGCCTCCTCAGCCAGGGTCTTCCACTGAAATATTGCAGTGCCCATAAATCGCTTTGGTATCCAAAGGCCAGTGGAATGGTTAAGCTATTTGGGCTGAGCTGGACGTGCTTTGCCCAAAGTAGGGGTTGGGGAGAAGGGAGAGAAGAAGGAGGAGTCTTTTCTTTTCCCCTCTCTTCCATACATCATTCCTCTTAGGCCAAGGCTGGGTCAGGACCAGAGCCAGACCATTAGCTGCTGTTTCCTCTTAAAAGCAGGTTGTTAATTACTATCTGATCCTATGGCAGTTGCAAAGGTATTATTCTCAGTCACTCTTCTACCTAATTGCAGTAGTGGGAGAATTGGGGGGGGGGCGGAATAAAAGGTCCTTTCCTTCCTCTGTTTAGCTCTGTCCATGGTGGTCTGTCTTTCAGACATCCCATCCCAGCATCCTGAGAACTGGAAGAGGTTTGTAATTTAACAAGAAAAATGAAAACCTTTTCCTCTCAGGCAAGATGGCACCCTGGAGGCTGGGTGGCCTTAGTTCTTAGAGGCTATGAGACAGAGCATCAAGGAAAATTCGTAAGTGTTACCCGGTAGAGACCTGAGAAGAGGGTATGTAAAATACATTCCTGCTGAGCCTTCATCTTTAGAGACTCCATTAAAGTTTGCTGAGTCTTTGTTTTGCCTAGTAAACTTCATTTAATCCTCACAAAGATGCTTGGAAAAAGAAATACAAGGCATTCCCCCTCCCCATTTTACAGATGATGAAACCAGAGGTTAATAGGAAGCTAAATGACTTGTCCAGGGTCACACAACTACTGTAAAGTGTTTGAGTAGGAGAATGGGTCTAGGTCATCTTATCTCCAAAAGTCCATGAGCAATTTATTCAAACATGAACTGCAATCTACTTTCTGGAACTTGTGTACTTTTATCCACTTTGCACACTCTGAGTTCTGGCTAAATTGGTCTGCTGACTATTATCCAAAATCAGCATTTCATCTTCTGTGGCTGGAATAAACCATTTCCCGTGTCTGAAATTTGCTCTCTCCTCACCTCTGTCCTTTCAAATCCCTTCAAGGACTATTTTCAATTCTTTCCCAGTCTGCCCAATTATTAGGGTCCTATTCCCCCTGAAAATTACTTCATTTTGAGTTAGTGTATATTTTGTATTTTCTAATCTGTGTCACTATCATTTCCTCCTAATTGAATCTTGAGGGAAAGACAAAGGTCTTTTTTTGTCCAGAGCATCTGTCAGAGCTGAAAAGATCATGAATTTTGAGCTTAGAACCATCTAGTTTCTAATGCTTTTATTGTACAGGTCAGGAAACTGAGACTCAAGAGTTTTGGTTTGCTTAGTTACACAGGAAGAAAATACCAGATTTGGGACCTGAATATGGTTCCTTTGGCTCCAGAGTCAATGTTCTCCTCAATATACTATTCTGTGTAGACATCTACATCTCTATGACTTATTGTAATGTGAAAGGTATTCAATTCAATTTGGAAAACATTTATTGACACAGTTTATACAAAAAACAGCAATAAGGTCTTTGGGTTGAGATTATACTAAGCATTGGTGATGCAAATATAAGCAAAAGAGAAAGACAGCCGCTGCCTTCAAGGAGTTTCCATTCTAAAAATAGAAGACTAATGGGGCTGGAAAATGGGAGTAGGGAGGAGGTACCCTCACAGGGCCATGGAGACGGGCCAGAGATTCAGAAGCACAGTTGGGAAGAAAATGAAACATAGCCAGTTTTCGCTTGCCTCCAAAATCAAGGGTGCAGAAGGAAATCGCCAATGGGAGAAGGGAGTCAGAATGATGAAGGAAATATTCCAGCATGAGGTCTCAAGCTCTGAAGAAAAATTGAAAAAGACACATTTCCTTCACTCCTGAATTTTAGTATAATGGGGGAAAGGGAAATAAAACATTTTAGATCAATATAGTGTATAATATGATAAGACCTGTGCATGAGAAAGGTACAGTTATAGTCTGAAATGAGAAGTTATTTCCAACAACAATCAGGAAAGGCATTATGGATGCCAGAACCTTAGACTCAGATTTTAAAAGTGAAGTTGGAGATTAACAAAAGACAGAGGGGTAACTAGGATCCTCCAGTTCTAAGGAAGATCAAGACATGCACAGGGAGCAGTGAATGGCAAGTAATCATGAAAGACGAGGCTGTCCTGGAATGGGGTATGAGACGGGTGAGCCTGGAATATCAGGAAAAAGAGTTCAGATTTCACTTGGGAAACAATAGGGACTCTCTGAAGGTTTTTTGAGCAGATAGATGACATTGCCAAACCAATACATAAGAAAGTTTTGTCTGATAGTAGTAAAGGAGGAAATAGATTGAAAAAAAGAAAAGATGAAGATGGAAAGACTGAAATAGATAGTAATAAGGGTCCATGATAGGGTGCCTGCATAGAATGCATAGAATGTTTGGTGTATATTGCTAAATAGGACTCAAGATTTTTTTTTTCTATGCTATTACTAGCTGTGTGACCTTGATTGAGGAATTTAATTGGGTTTCAGTTTCCTCATCTTTTACAATGAGGTCTCTTCTAGCCCAGGATTCTGAATATTTAAAAAAAGAGAGTCCATTACACAGGAGAAAAAGAAATTCATAGAGTCAGAGGAGCCAGCTCTACTAATTACAGCTTCTCTATGCCTCAGTTTCCCCATCAAATTGTGTCTCAAACATTTACCAGTTGTGTGATCTTGTTTAAATTTACCTGAGGCTCTCCCAGTCATCGTTTCTGTAAAATTAAGATAATACTAATACCTACCTCATTAGGATGTTGTGGGGGTCAAATAAGATATTATAGGTAAAGAATTTTATAAGCCTTTAGTGATCATGTAAATACTTGCTATTATTGTTTTTAATCCTTAAAATGAAGTGGTTAGATCGTATAATTTCTAAGTTCCCTCTCCTCTCTGAATCTATGATATTATGATCCTTAGCTCCCTAGCACAATTACTGACAAATATTATGCTGTTTACACATATTTGTTGATTGATTTATCAATGAGATACTATAGAAGTAAGAGCAGCCATGGGGCAGTTAGGTGAAGTAGTAGGGGACAGTTAGGTGGAGCAGTGGAGAGAGCACCGGCCCTGGAATTGGGAGGACCTGAATTCAAATCTAACCTCAGACATTTAATAATTCCCTGGCTGTGTGACCTTGGGCAAGTCACTTAACCCATTGCCTTAAATAAATAGATAAAAATTTAGAAATAAGAGCAGCCAGGTGGTGCAGTCATTAGGGTGCCAGGCCTGGAATCAAGAAGACTCAAGAAGACAAAGCTCATATCTGAACTCAGACACTCACTTGGCTGAAGGATCCTGAGCAAGTCCTTAACACTATTTACCTCAGATTCCTCATCTATAAAATGAAATGGAGAAGAAAATGGCAAAACACTCCAGTATCTTTGCCAAGACAAATCAAATGAGGTTACAAAGAGATGGACATAACTATAAAGCATCTGAACAATAACAATAGAAATAAGTCATCGTTGCACCAAATAGCTTTCTAAATAAGAAAGACACAAAGCTTTGCCCTTGGAAAAGCATTGCCAATCTATTGACATGGGGAAGGTTCACAATTCTCTCTCTTTTTGAAAACAATTAAGGATCATCCCTGGTAATTTCCAGGGTCAGGAGACTGAAAGACAAATGGAACTAGAGTAGGTGTACTTTCTCTGATTTCCAAGAAAATAAAGTTCGAGGGAAAGAGGAAGCAAATGAGAGAGACTCACTGTGAGCTATCCTGAAGTAAAAAAAATGTCCAAAAAGGAGGAATTCCCATGGTTACCTGATAAGACCTTTTTTGTGTGAAGGATGCAGCTGTGGTTTCTAACAAAGTATTTCAAAAGGAGAGCTAGATCTAGCCTATATGTGTGAAAAAAAGTTAAGACTTGTTATCTACTCAAGGGCTGGTCCCCTGGAGAGAACATAATGAGTGTCAATCTGTTGGAGGAGAATGGAGTTCAGGGAAACTAAAGTCAAAGATGATGAATGACAGCAAGGGCAAGAAGACCCACAACTTCAATTGTAATGTGATGGCAGCAGGTGGCTCAGGATACTGGTTGAGAACAAGAAAAAGCACCTGGAATGTTAGAATCTATGCCACCTGTCAGGTTGGAGAAGAGTACCATAGAACGCTCCAGAAAAGCAATCATAGGCTAGCTTCCAGTGATCAATATAGTATATAATCAATCCCCTCCTGCCGCCATATGTTGAAATGTCATTTAGGACAATACTATAAACTGCAGCGTTTGTATATTCTGTGGAGTATGGTCATCTGAAAAGTTTTAAATTTTTTAGGAACTCAAGTGAAAGTCATTGATATAGAGGCAACTAGATACTAAAATGAATAACCTTATTCGATGGAAAATTAGAAAGACCGAAGTTCGGACCCTTACTATCTGGGTGATACTGGTCAAATTCCTTGGCCACTCTCAAGTCTTAGTCTGTAAAATGGGGGTGTTAACAACACCTATGTCACAAGAGGATCAGATAAGATAATACATGCAAACTTTGCAAACCTGACAACCCTAGCTTTTATTACTTTCTAGTCTTTTGTTTTATAAATAAAAATTTTGATGTTTGAAGTCTCATAAGCCTGTGTGGCAAAGAGTAGCAAATGAGTTCCCTGGAATAATAATTAAGAGGTAAGTTCTGCTTTAACTTTGGACTAAGAGTCCAATGCTGTGTTTGGGTCTGGATATCATATTTTGGAAGGGTATTTATAACCTGGAGAACATCCAAAGGAGAGAAACAAGGATGAGGCAGGGACCTTCATACAAACAATATGAGCAATTATTGAAAATTGGAGCTATTTAGCCAGGAGGAGAAAAGACTGGGATGAGAAGTTGAGGAGGCAGGTCAGTTTAAGTGTTTGAAAAGTGGTCTTGTGGAAGATGTATTGGATTTGTTCTATTTGTCCCTAGAGATCAGAACTAGGACAATGCATGGACAGCAAAGAGGCAAATCTAGACTTAATATTAGGAACACCTTCCTAATAATTGGAATTCTTCCACAAAATGTAATGGTTGACCTCCTCTGGTCTTCCCTACAAGCAAAGCCTGGATTACTAATTATCAGATGTGTTGTAGAAGAGATATTCATTCAGATACAAGATGAACTAATGATTTCTGGAATCCCCTCTAATTCTGTTATTTTATGAATCTACAAGTGAAGGCAACAAACAATGGAAATGCAAGGTCCCTGAAGCATACTCTGGGAGCTAGGAGGCAGGAAAACGTGAGTTTGACCCACTCTGGTATTTACTAGCTGGGTGATCCTAAGAAAAGTCTCTTCTTTTTGAGTCTTAGTTTCCTCATCTGTAAAATGAGGGAGTTGTAATTCTAAAGTCCCTTTGTGCTCTGAATCTATGGTCTTGTGATCCCTTGCATCAGTAGGGAGCTTCTAATAAAAGAGCTACAAATGTAAACAATTTCCCTTCCTTCCATGAGTTGGCAGCATAAGACAGTAGCCTAGCCAATTCTGTTTTGTTGGGAAATCATGGGAGCAGCCACTCACAGAGCTGAAATTCATGTGTCCACCCTCTTTTTGAAATGTATGATGCTCTGTGAGACACAAATCTTCCCCTGTCTCTGTTCACCACACATCAGACAACCCTCAATTCTCCTGCTTACCATAAAAAGACTGGAAGAGGTGGTATCCTTTTTATATAAAAATAGTTCTTCTTGAGTTTCCAGGAATTGGAATGGCTTATCCCAAGTAAAGCATTCTTTCCTCAGATCTGACTGCCAACCCACCCTCTAGGACCACTGGCCAGTAATGAATCGCTAACTCATTGAGCAGTCTGAGGGTGGGCAGTGTAAACAGACACCCACTAGTTCCAGGTTTCTCAGTCTATGACATTAGTCTCACATTCCTCTCTATTTAACTTTTAAAGTCTTTGATGACCTTGTTCCAAACTACATTTTGACCATACACATAACTCTCCTATCCACAGTCTTCGTTCTACTCAAACTGACTTTTTGATTTTTTCATACATTATTGCTCCAATATCCCATCTCCATATCTTTGTACAAACTATCTCCCATACCAAACAAGCATTTCTTATTCACCATCTTTCCTTTAAGAATCCCTATTTTTCTTCAAGCCTCAAGCACTATCTTTTTTGAAGCTTTCCCTGGTATCCCCAGTTCTATTCCACAAAATTAAATTGCTTTTATTTTGTATTTTTTATAGAAGCACAATGGGGCTTAGTGAATAAAGCCAAGACCTCAATGACCCTTATTTCAACTTTAATATCTTTCCATATCTTTCTAGCTTTATTTCTTTCTGTTCCCCTTAATTTCCAGACAAAATAAGATATTGCCTTACTTTCCAAAGGACTTTTCCAACTCTACTTTGGCGGCCTTTTGTGCTGTTAATATCTTCATCCCTGTGGTTTCCTCTTCCTATAAGAAAGTCCTTAAGACAGTCATATTCACTACTAATTTGACTCAGCTCCTGACCATCTGGACTACTCTTCCACCTTCCTTTCCCCTTCTCTTTCAACTCCCTTTTATGTATTGTCTTCTTCCTTTAAAATGAAAGTTCCTTGGGGAAGCTAGGTGCCATAGTGGATAGAGCACTGGCCCTGGATTCAGGAGGATCTGAGTTCAAATGTGACTTCAAAGACTTAATAATTACCTAGTTGTGTGACCTTGGGCAAGTCACTTAACCCCATTGCCTTGCAAAAACAACAACAAAAAAATAAAATATAAGTCCCTTGAGGATAAAGTCTGTCTTTTGACTCTTTTTGTATCTTTTTGTATCCTCAGAACTCAGCACAATACCTCACACATAGTCAATGCTTCCTTTTTTTTCCTTGTACTTGTATTCCCAGACCTTTGGGGGGAAAAGTGCCTAATTAATTGCTTTATCTAATAGAACTGAATTACTCATCATGGCTAAGTTCTCCCTGTCTCAAGTCTTTCCCAGTTCCAATTTATTTTTCACTCAGCCGCCAAAGTGTTTATATTGTCAGGTCCCTTCTCTAGAGATTCAATTTATCTTCACTATGTGTCAGTTACTCTGCTGGGATAAGGAAATAAAAACAAAGCCCTCACCTTCAAGAATCCTGTACTCTACTTGCTCCCTCTAACCCACAAGATCACATATAAAGAGTTCTGGTTGAACCTTATAAAATACAAAATAGATCATTTGATTGCATTAAATTTCAGTTTTGCACAAATAAAACCAATGCAGCCAAAATTAAAGGGAATACAGAAAGCTAGGGAACAATTTTTATAGTCACTGTTTCTGTTAAACGTCTCATTTCTGAAATACATAGAGAACTAAGTCAAATTTTTAACAATACAAGTCATGGGGGGGGGCGGCTAGGTGGCACAGTGGATAGAGCACCAGCTCTGGAGTCAGGAGTACCTGAGTTCAAATCCAGTCTCAGACACTTATTAATTACCTAGATGTGTGGCCTTGGGCAAGTCACTTAACCCCATTGCCTAGCAAAAACCTAAAAAAAAAATACAAATCATTCCCCAATTGATAATTGGACAAAGAATACAAATAGGCAGTTTTCAGATGAAGAAATTAAAGCTATCTCTAGACATATGGAAAAAAATGCTCTAAATCATCACTAATTAGAGAAATGCAAATTAAAACAATCTCACACCTACCAGATTGGCCAATATGACAGAAAAGGAAAATGACCAGTGGTAGAATAGAGAAAACTGGAACACTAGGGCATTGTTGGTGAAATTACATATTGAGCAATTTGGACCTATGCCCAAAGGGCAATAAAACTGTTCATACCCTTTGATCCAGCACTAAATATAACTATCCTAGAAATCATAAAATAGGGGAAATGACCCACATGTACAAAAATATTCATAGCAGCTCTTTTTGTAGTGGTAAAAATGGAAATTGAAGGGATGTCATCAATTGGGAAATGGCTAAACAAACTATAGTATATGAATGTGATGGAGTACTATTGTTTTACAAAAAAATCATGAGGGACAGATGGGATTTCAGAAAAGCCTGGAAAGACTTACATGAATTGATGCTGAGTGAAGTAAGCAGAACTAGGAGAATATTGTTCACATTACTAGTAACATTTTGTAATGAATACTATGATAGTCTTAGCTCTTTTCATCAATACAATGATCAAAGATAATTCTAAAGAATTTATGGGGGCAGCTAGGTGGCGTAGTGGATAAAGCACCAGCCTTGGAGTCAGGAGTACCTGGGTTCAAATCTGGTCTCAGACACTTACTAATTACCTAGCTGTGTGGCCTTGGGCAAGCCACTTAACCCCATTTGCCTTGCAAAAACCTAAAAAAAAAAAGAATTTATGATGGAAAACATTATCCACATCCAGAGAAAGAACTATGGAATCGGAGTGCAGACCAAAGCATACTGTTTTCTACTTTTTAAATTTGTTTTATGTTTTATTTTTTGCCCTATCATGGTTTTTTTCCCTTTTGTTCTGATTCTTCTTTCACAACATGACTAATTTGGAAATATGTTAACATAGTTATACATGTATAACTTATGTCAGATTACTCACTGTCAAGGGGAGGGGGAGGTAAGGGGAAGGGAGAAAAATGTGAAACTCAAAATCTCACCAAAAATGCATATTAAAAACTATCTTTGCATGTAGATGGAAAAAAACAAATTTAATTTTAAAAAAAATACAGAGCTCTGATTTTCATCTAAAGCCCTTTACAACACCCTTCAAGTTCTTTTATTTCTTTTTTCTTGAGGCAATCAGTGTTAAATGATTTGCCAAGAACCCAAATTGAACTTAGGAATGGTGCTCTATTAGCTGTACCACTTTGCTGCCCCCCCCATCCTCTTATTGTAATCTATATACTCTGATTCAGTCACACTGGTCTTCCTGCTAATCTTCAGATAATATTCGATCTTCTGATTCAATGCCTTTACATAGATATCCCTATATACCCAAAAATGTTCTCTCTCCTCATGGATATCTCCTGGTTCCCTTGATCTCTTTCATCGCAATACATCCCATCCTCTACAGTAGACCTTGTCCAGTCAGCCCCTTTCTAGTTCCTTCCTTCTGAGACTTCCTCCTATGTACTCTGAATATATTACACATGTGCATAGTTAACATTGTCAAGTTGTCTCTCCAAATAGAATGTGATTTCTGATCTCAGACACTTGAAACTTTCCAGCTGTGTGATCTTGGATGAGTCACCTAACCTTGATTGCCTTAGGTCCAGGGCCATCTCCAGTCATCCAGTTATGATTCCTATCTGGTCACTGGACCCAGATGGCTCTGGAGGAGAAAGTGAGGTTGGTGACCTAACACAACATCTCCTCCCTCAAATCCAGTTCCCTTGATTGTCCTGGCATTGCCTCTCAATGTCATTGTCTTCTTTAAGAATGAAGGAACAACATTTCCTTGCAATCTGTGTTTCCTTGCAATTGTGTTTTTGGTATCCTTGATTCTTATATCACAATGACTGATAAATAGCAAGTAACTAATAAATGCTTGCTGACTATGGATCACCTTTTGTTCAATGTTTTTATATATTTGAAATCCTTTTTCACCATCTCCACTTCCCCAAGGTGTAGCTCAGTCTCTTCCTCCTACATGAAACCTTCTCTGAACACTTCAACTAGAAGTGAACTTTTCTTCCCTGAAACTCTCACAGGAGGTAGCTTGGTGTACTGGAAAGAAGCTTGGGATTAAAGTTGAATGACTGTTTCAAATCCCAGCTTTCTTGCCTTTTATGTAACTTTAAGTAAGTCATTTCCCTTTTCTGTGACTTAGTTTACTCATTGATCTAAACTTACATAAGCTCTTAACTTCTTTCTAAATCCTATAGGGGTCAAATTTATGTTCTTAAAGGAGACTGATCATATCATTTCCTTAGTTCATGAAATTCTTGCCTCTAGGATAAAAAAAGCAATCTTTTTCTTTGGTATCTTGTGCCCTTCCCAGACTAGTTCCAGCCTAGTTCTCCAGAGGGCTCAGAAACCAATTTCCCTTACACACTCTACCAAATAAAACCTTGTGTATCCAACTACGTAGTTAACACTTATATAGCATGCTTCAAGCATTTAATTATTACTTTCTTTGATATTCACAACAACCCGAGGAGGTAGGAGCTATTATGATTCCTATTTTGCAGATAGAGAAACTGAGGCAGACAAGGTGACTTAGTGTCAGAGCTGGCAAGTGTCTGAGGTGAAGTTTTAACTCCTGTCTTCCTTGTCTACAAACTCCATGTTCTATCATCCACCACACTACCTAGCAACTTTCTATCCAATCTCTGAGTCTTTGCAAAGTTTGTATTTCATGACTAGATTGTTATTCCTCATCACATCTTCAAGGTAGAACTCCTACCTCCATTCAAGGTACAATTCAAATACCACCTCTGACAAGATGTGATCCTGATTCTTCCTTTTTGTTAATTTTCCAGTCCCATGACATTCCTATGTCTTTATTTTGTCTATATCTTGAGTTTCTTATCCTCAAGCTATAGACAAAATAAAGACATAGGAATGTCATGGGACTGGAAAAACATAAATATATAGTATCCCGCCAGCAGAGCAGGCAAAGACTGTTTTTTCTTTGTATATCCAGACTCTACAGTGTGCTGGCAGTGTTTAATAAGTGTTCATTGAATTAAATCGAACCTATAATATATTTGGTTTTATAGTTATTGGTGTAAATAGATTATCTCCTGTATCACAGTATAAGCTCTTACAGATCAGATACATTTTTATCCAATCTATCCTATCTCCATTCCACATAAACAGTGTATTCATAGGTATTTGATATTTGTTAATAAGAAATATTGAGCTTGTGACTTGTATAAGTCACTTAACAACTGTGAGTCTTAATTTCTAAACCTATTAAAAGAGGGATTTGGATTAAATAACAGAAATCCAGATAGAGAGAGAGAGAGAGAGAGAGAGAGAGAGAGAGAGAGAGAGAGATGAATGGATGGAAGGAAGCAGATAAACAGAAAGATAGATTATAGACAAGCACATTATAAATTGCAGATAGATGATAAGTTGATGGATAGATAATAGAGAGATAGTTGATAGACAATAGATAGTCAAATAATAGATAAGAAAATAGGGGGAAAGATGATAGGCAGATGGTAAACAGAAGATAGATAATAGGAATATTTTAAATAATAGCTAGATAATATATTTATCAATACATGATAGATAGACAACAGTTAATGGACAGATAGTCAGATAATAAATAGCAGATTGTGATATGAAGGGAAGATAGATTTAAAAAAGCATCTAGGTGGCTAAAGCATGAGCACAAGCCCTGGAATGGGAAGGAACTGGGTTCAAATGTGACCTCAGACACTTGATACTTCCTAGCTGTGTGACCCTGGGCAAGTCATTTAACCTTGACTGCCTCACGTTCAGGGTCATCTCCAGTCATCTTGATCCATATCTGGCCACTGAACTTACTCAAATCCAATTCACATATATGTCATGGCATCATCTCCCTGATGTCCTTCATTGAAAATGAAGGACAAACAAGTGCTTACTATATGCTGGCATTGACCTAAGTGTTGTAAATACAAATATAAGCAGGACGAATGCCCTTGTCTTCAAAGAATATACATTCTAATGTTGGAAAAACAACACCGATAAATGTCACAAGGAGGAAAAATATAAAGTAGACTACACAGGATCACGTTCACCACATACAGAATAAAGTATAGGATGTATCTTTCTGCCTTCCCATAAGTCTTTCCTAGAAAGTAGAGACCATGCACATGTGGATATTCATGTGTGTGCATTTGGCAGGGATTATGTGGGGTGGATGCTCAGTGTTGGACTTGGGGCTCTACCCTCATCTGGTTTCTTGTTATGGGTACATACGGTTCTCAATATAGTATCAAAGTTTTGTTCAGTCTTTTGGGAAGTTGGTTTGCATTCCTTCCTCTTCCCCAAGACTAAGAGCCTCATCAGCAACCAGCAACTAATAAGCAAAGATTTTTCTGCAAAATGTGAATGCATTTTTGCTCCCTCCTAGGATGTAATTGGTGCAGGGCGAAAACCTTTCTCTATTCCGCAGTAGAGACGTTATGTCGATGGCTCCCTGTAGGACAATAGAATTCCCTGGTCCATATGTAGGAGCGGCAGGCAGTGACTTTCTGTTTCACAGCTCTAGAAACAGAGAAGAATGTACCTTATTATCATGTTTGCAGCAGGCAGGAGCCTTCTTTCACTGTAAACTCTCCTGACATCCCCAACTGAGATAATTATGGTGCTTAAGGGAACTTTTGGCCTCACTAAAAATACTTAGCAACAGTTTGTGGTGATGAGGAATGTGTACAAGCAGGTGATCTGAGAAAAAGACCAGCCAGAGCCTTCTCCAGTTCATTGGAGAGCACTAACAGACTCCTCTCAGGTTGTTTGTTTGGGTTTTTTTTTTTAATTTTTTGATGTGTCTTTTGTCTCCTCATCATCCTCTCATACTCTCATGACCAAGTCTTTGATTCGAAGGAGTTCCTTCACATATCAGGAAAATTTTTTGCTTCCTTTCTGACTGACTACAAAATAGCAAAGAGAGAAAATGTATTTCAAATGTTCTGTTTTTGTTTCCCCTATTATTACATGTATTGTATCTTAGCTTGTGTTTGTACTTCTTCCCAGGGAGCCATCTGGACCTGCTCTAGCATGTTCTTTCTGAATCTCAGTGTGGTGCTTGCTAGTCCAACCTGTACCTACACAAGATTCTCTAGAATATTCCAGATTGGTATCATTCTGGCCTCTTCTTGACAAATTCCAATGAGGAAGAGCCTACTATGCCCCTGACAGGCCACTGTTTTTGAGAAAACCTTAATTGTTAGGAATATCCCACCTAATGGCAAACCCAAATATGCCTTCCAACAATGTCTATCAGTTCATCCTGGTTGTGCTCTCTGGGAACAAGTAGACTACAGCTAATCTTTCTTTCACATGGCAACCCTTCAAATATATGAAGACTGTTAGTATGGTCCACTGAAGTATTTTTCCCTGGGTTTAACATCCCCAGCCCTTCCTACTATTCCTCATAGAGCATGACCTTGAGACCCTTTACTATCCCTGTTGCCTTTAAACTTTCCTTTAAATCCTTTCACTACTACCTTTAACAGGAAGCTTTCCCAACTCTCAATAATCCCAGTGTCTTCCATCTGGTAATCACTTCCCATTTAACCTATATATGACTTATTATGTTGTCTCCCCCATTAGAATATAAGCTCTTTGAGGGCAGTGTTTGCCCTAAGTAGGGGCTTAATAAATTTAGTTGATTGATTGATTATACACATCCCTCTTAGATTATGGAAATTTTACAGAAAGTATGTGGGCTCTTTCTTGTCTGGATCTCACCAAGTCTTATTTCTGACTTATTCCTGGAAAATATTAATAGAGGGCCCACTGTGGGGAAAATAGTCTTTACTAGGCACTAGAAGAGACAATGATGGGCAAAGTTCCCTTACTATCTATCCAAGGGCATCACAGACTGATATCCAAGGGAGACAAAAAGGGACGATATTTATCTCCACTATTAAGACCAGAAACATTGGAACTTGTAGACCTGCAATATAGACTTGATGCAAGACCAATATAAATGGAGAGAGGCAGATAAAGACAGAGACAGAGAGACAAAGAGAGAGACACAAGAAAAGAGAGCAGAGATAGGACAGAGAAAAAGAGACAGAGGTGGAGAAACAGAGACAAAGGCAGACAGACAGAGATAGAGACATTGAGGGAAAGAGAGAGAGAGAGAGACAGAGACACAGAAGGTGTGAAAAAAACTTTGTCATTCATAATGCAATATATATAAATGTGAAATAGCTTTGTTTTGTCTCCTGTTCAGTTTCAGAAATATTTACTAATTGTTTATAGTATGCATGAATTTCTACAAGATATTGGGAGTAGAAGGACTGGAAATGTCAGGAGAACATAGCACCCTGTTCTCATGTCCCTTTATTCTCAGCACTTGCATCCCTATGGATTGCTCAGAAGGGATTCATTGGGTAAAATCCTATCTGGGTGCTGAAATTTAATCTCACTTCCAGGCTAACACTTGTGCATTCTGTCACCTAAACTAATCTGGGTAGCTTCTTGGTTACTGTCTACCTGGCTTGCTTTGATAAATAGATTTGCTCTCTATCCATGACTAACTTTGGTATAATAAGATTATGGTGAGAAAGGGAGGCTAAACCAAATGAGATAAGCTGTTTTCCTCTAGGTCTGGAGTGGAACTATTTCCTCTCAGAAACCAAGGAAAGTGGTTTTTGTCCTGAACACCAAAAGAATAATGATTCCAGATTAGAAATGTCTTTTATATAAAAGTTAGCAATGACTTTAAACCCATAATTCTTTTGAAGATGGGAGGAGAAGGGATAGCCCAGTAATGACCATCCTCCAATTACCAACAAAGATAGAAATCTAGAGGCTTGGAGTGGGAAATCTGCACTTATTTCTATTATATCTGTTACATGAGGGGCATTCAGTGTTTTGTTACATGGTCCAGTTGTTACACAAATAAATAAAAGGTTATTTCAGGAGGAGACATTAAAACCTGGGAGTATTAGGACAGCTATCACATACGATGTTGTGCTCTGGGAAGAGAGTTAATTATATAATATTCCATCGATTCTCTTAGTATAGTAACCTAAGAAAGGATACTTTGATGGGTCACAAGTAAAAGAGGAACTCCTTGGAAAACTAAAGGGTTGGGGCGGCTAGGCAGCACAGTGGAAAAAGCACTGGCCCTGGAGTCAGGAGTACGTGAGTTCAAATTCGACCTCAGACACTTAATAATTACCTAGCTGTGTGACCTTGGGCAAGTCACTTAATCCCATTTGCCTTGCAAAAACCTAAAAAAAAAATTAGACACCACTAGCAAATCAAAGTTCATGTCCCTTCTGAGTGGAGTCCAAACCACAGTGTAGTGCTATGGTTATGAAATGCATTAGGACTCTAGGGAATGGGAAACTCACCAGAGAAGGAAGTAAATCTCACCAACAGTTTTATGGCTATTATAAGCCTTCTTTGTTGTTTTTGCATTTTCTCTGGAGTAAAATAAAGACTGTCCTGCATCTGATATATCCTTTATTACCTTGAGTGATTTGTTCATCATCTAGGGACCCCACATCAGGGCAGAGTTATGTTTAGAAATAGCCTAGAGAGGGAAATAAGATATATGATCCTGATATGTCTCTGAATGAGGAAAATGAGAACTAAAATGCATAAAATTTGAGGAGGATAGTCCTAATATTGAACTTGGTCTATATAAGTCCAGAGCTAAAGATGATGGGCTACACTAGAGTTTATTCTCATGGCAATCTTCTAAGGTGGATCATGTGGTTAGTATTTCCATTCAACAAGTGAAGAAAGTGAGTCTCATAGTCTAAGTCAGTTCTTACTATTTAGCTTCTGAGACATCTATCAGTGGTCCTAAATGGTAAGAAAAAGTTCTGTAGCTAATAAAAATTGGCCACTGCATTTTCCCATTTGTCCCCCCCCAAAAAAAACTATTCCTATTAGACAAATTGTAGTATATGTACATTATGGAACACTATTGTTCTATTAGAAACCAGGAGGGATGGGAATTCAGGGAAACCTGGAAGGATTTGCATGAACTGATGCTGAGTGAGATGAGCAGAACCAGAACAACATTGTACACCCTAGCAGCAACATGGGGGTGATGATCAACCTTGATGGACTTGCTCATTCCATCAGTGCAACAATCAGGCACAATTTTGGGATATCTGCAATGGAGAATACCATCTGTATAAGAGAAAGAATTGTGGAGTTTGAACAAAGATCAAAGACTATTACCTTTAATTTAAAAAAAACATTATCTTATAAGGTAATTTTGCTTTCTCTTACACTTTATTTTTCTTCCTTAAGGATATTATTTCTTTCTCATCGCATTCAACTTAGATCAATGTATAGCATGGAAACAATGTAAAGACTATCAAACTGCCTGTGGGGGTGGGGAGAGGGAAGCAAGATTGGGGGGATTGTAAAATTCAAAATTAATTGATTAATTAAATAAAGAAAATTTTCCCATAAGAGACTGGGATCTGTATAGAGTCAAATGAAAAGGTGGAAGGAAGGTCCCTGCTCTTGTTACTTCCTTAGATCAGAGAGAAAAGAATTTTTTACTGTTTTTAGGACACAATTAATGGACTTATTTTTACCCTAACCCTGACGCATATCAGGGTGACCCTGAGAAAGTAACTTACTGCTTTAACCTGGAGATATCAAAATGGCACCCATCTTGGCCACTTTGTAAGGCAACACTCCAGAGTGCTACTGAGCAAGATTAAAATATAACTGAGAAGCATTCATCAAAATAAAGATGCAATAGAACATAGTGTAAATATTTGGTTTTAGAAATCAGTATATAGCCCATAGGGATTGTTATGTACAGTTTATTGGCAACTATTTCTATTTGAGTTTGACACCACTCTAGCTACATCTAAGATTAAGGTCCTCATTTGTCTTGGTAAAAGGAGTTCCCTACATCAATGAAAACACAGATGGAATTCTTATCCCTCACTTTACATATATTTTATATTTATTTATCCCTCTACATTATTCTTCTCCCATTTAAAATATAACTGACTTAAGGACTTTAGCTGTTTACTTTTGTCTTTGAATTTTTACTCAAGTGCTAGCAAAAAGTTTATTGAATTGAACTGACTTGAATTGAATAAATGTGGGAATGGGTAGACAGTAGAAGGGATAGCATTACAATCAAAAGGAAAAGAAAACTTGGAAAGCATACATCCAAGAAGCAAGCAAATAGCCATGTACAAGAGGAGAGAGAACCGTAGGCCTTTCCTAGATCTCAAAATGCTAAGACAAACCAGTCCGGGCAAAGGACGTGGGTATATGCTAGGATAGAGTTGTTCACTTTCTGGAGACTGAACTCTGACCAAGCAGAAAGAAAAGAATAAGAAAAAAAGGAATAAATTCCAGGCTGATGAAATTATACTAGACATCTTAATGAAAAAATGCTCAGTTCCCACTGAGGCATTAATGATTGGTTTCCACATGGAAGCACCCATCTCGGGTGACAAGTCTTTGACAAACTGTTACTTTATTTTTCCATGGAACTGTTCTGGATTAAAAAGATTAACCAAAAAAAGGTTGTACCTAAAGTAGAACCTGTCTTGTGAGTTTCATTTCATAGCAATGAAGACCCAGCTGAGCTGCTGGAACAAGGGAATGGGGGGGGGGGGGGGCTTGTCCTTTCATATCCACTCAACAGGAGGCATTAAATGTATATTCTTAGTGGACTTCTTAGGATCATAGATTCATAACCAGACAAGACCTTTCAGTCCATCTTTTACAACCTCTTCCTTTTATAGATCAGGAAACTGAGGCACATAGAGCTGAAACCACATATCCAAGGCCACAAATGGTATGAATAGTAGAGATAGAATTTGTTTTCTTTTATTGATCTGTCCTTCCCATTATGAGCGATTTTTTTAAATGAAGCATATAAAATGAGAAATCCAACTCAAAAAAGAAAAAGAAGGCTTTTAATGAATACAAAGATGCATAGTCTGATAAAAACAAATTTCTACATTGACCATGTCTGGGAAGTTTATCACATCTCTGGCAGGAGGTAACCAGTCTGTTTCAACTTTATTCTAGGATTCATAATCAGATAGTTTAGCTGTAATGCAATCCAATCAAACACAAATTTATCAAGTTTTATTCATACTATATGAAACAGTGGGTTGTGATCAATATTGTTGGAGATCATACAAACCAAATCTGTGTGAGTATTTGAATATATGCATGCTTCTAAGCTACTTCCTTAGAATAGTAAGTCAAACATTCCTTGCTTGCCCAAAACTTGCATTCTATTGGGAGATATTCTCTAGAGCCATTGTCCTTTCTTTACATTTATGCTATTTCTCTGATACTTGCTCATATAAAATGATAGGGTGGTGTAATGAATGGAACATAAGACAAGAGTTAAATCCAGCCTCAGACACTTATGGGTTGTGTGACCCTGAGAAAAACACTGAAACTGTTTCCCTCAGTTTCCTCATCTATAAAATAATGACAAAAACAGCACCTACCTCCTAAGGTTGTGGTAAGGATCAAATGGGTTAATATAGGCAAAGTGCTTTGCAAGTCTTATATCATTATATATTGTTTATTATTGAGTCATCTTTCAATTTTCTTAGTAGAGATACTGCAGTGATTCACCATTTCCTTCTCTAGTTCATTTTACAGATGAGGAAACTAAAGCAAACAGGATTAAGTAACTTGCCCAGGGTCACACAGTTAGTAAGTTTTTAAAATCAGATTTGAACTCAGATCTTCCTGACCACCTACTTGCCCTTTAGCATTATATAAATGGAAGTATTATTATCATCTTTAAAGAAAAATTACAATTTACCATCGATATCTCCTAGCCTTAAAACAGAATTCTTTTATCTTTTCAATGATTGGCTTTTTCAAATTCTAATGTTTGAGAGCATTGGATAATCAAGACAGAAGTTCGCCTTCTATAGCTTGGAAAAAAAAGAACTATATTTGGCTAATTTGGTACCACAGAGCCATTAGTTAAGACTTTAAATCACTCTAGCCAATTTTAGGTTGAAACTTATCTCCCAAAGGTCTATAATTAATCTACTTTCAGAGTAGCTACAGATTCTCAGCCCCTGACACCTCTGATAAACTGACTTGATCAACAGCTTATTTGAGAACAGATGGGAAATCTCATTGGCCCATCAAACATCTCACTATTTTTGGCCACTTTTAAATGTCTTGGAGATAGCAGGCAGAAGGTGGGCTAGAGCAGGTAGGTGGCTCAATAGATAAGAGCACAAGGCCTAGAGTCAAGAAGACCTGCATTCAAATCCAGCCTCAGACACTTACTAACTGTATGACCCTAGAAAAGTCATTTAACCAATTTACCTCAGTGGGGGAAATAATAGTACTTATCACTTAGGATTTCTATGAGGGTCCATTGAGATAATAATTATAAACTTAGCACTGTAGCTAGCATATAAATTCTATAGAAATGATAGATATTATTATTATTATTGGTGAAATGAAGATTTCAGATATCAAATATCAAGGCATTTCACTTGAGTGAAGGAAAGCAAGGAAAGACCTATAAGATTTATTAAGCACTTACTGCAAAACAAGGCATTATGTTAAGTGCTGGGGATAAGGTTTCTTATCTAAGGAAGGATTGAAGGTTATAATGACTCAGTGGTCCATTGTTCGAAATCCTGATTGGAAATCAGTGTAAGGAGAGCCATTGGGGGAGACTTCACCCACTCCCTAGTTTTTGTAATATCTGCTATTAGACATCTAACCCTTTCATGATATTTATATGTACCTGATAAAACATCAAATATAAGAAATTAGGGAAGAACTAAGTTGCAATGACCCATCCTTTTTTGCTACCATTGACCTTCTAAATTGTGATTATATCAATATGAAAGTTAACAATAAAAACTGACTCTAGTAACGGGATAGAACATCGACCCTGGAATCAGGAGGACCTGAGTTCAAATCTGACCTTAGACACTTACTAATTACCTAGCTGTGTGGCCTTGGGCAAGATGCTTAACTCCCATAGGCTTGCAAAAACCCCAAAATAAAAATAAAAATAAAAAAATAAAATCCGATACCATCTTGAATCCCTTGCTGATCTCAGTGA
Organism: Macrotis lagotis; assembly: GCF_037893015.1. Classification (NCBI taxonomy): domain Eukaryota; kingdom Metazoa; phylum Chordata; class Mammalia; order Peramelemorphia; family Peramelidae; genus Macrotis; species Macrotis lagotis. The sequence continues at coordinate 662,865,369 of NC_133666.1, forward strand.
TCAGTCCCATGTTGTTACCTTGAACTTTTCATAAACTCCTTCTAAATTCTCTTTATCTTGAGTTTTGTCTCGTTAATCAGGTCAAAAGTCTGAAGGAGCAAAGAATTTCCTTTTTAACAGGAACTTGCATTTTAATAAGGGAAGACAACACACAAAAGGGAACTGGAAACGGGAAAATAAAAAGTGAGTGGATGTAGAAAAGTCCTGAGAGTCAAAAGCAGAACTGAGAGAAGAATGGAGCAAGGCCAGACTGGACCGATCCCTGGAACTGAGACCTCAGGAGGAACTCACCAATAAGAGGAGGGGATTGGTATGATGGAAGTGTATTCTAGAATGGGAAAGCTCCAAATGCTGGAGAAGATCACAGGGTGAGATTATAGCTGGGACATTGTGGTGAACTGAGAATAAGAAGAGATGGGAAGGGAATGAATTTCTTAAAAGTAGCTAAGTTTATTACATTAAATTCCTGCATTACTAAAATGCTATTAGCTACAGCAATGTGCTATAGTAGACTGGGTGCTGGTTCTAGAGTCAGGATCAAATTGGATCAAATCTACTTCATAGTCTCTGGCATAGTCTCTGCAATTATCCTCCAGGCTCAAGTCTCTATTCCTATGACCCAGGAGGAAGGGAAACTCAGCTCTCATCCAGAATTTCAGCAAACAATGAAAACAAAACCTAATTTGGGCTTTCCAGGAATTTCTATTATCAAGTAAGCTTGTATGTATCTGCATCATAAGTTGGCATGTGTAGGATGTTCCCAGTGAAACAAATGTAAACCAAGTAAGGATGGCCTTCAGTTCTTCTCATAGCATGAAGTTGTCAGTTACAGAAATACCCTGGACGGGGCCTTCAGCCTTTGAAAGCTTGTTTTCTGCACTTGGTCTCTCCATGTTTCTTATAAATTCTGAGGTGATGACCCAGAAAAAGACAATATTTGGGGATCTAGAGCTACATAAGCAGACTCAACATTTAGGAAAACCCTCAATCCTTATTCAGAAGTTTTTGAGTCTTATAGTGGAGATTCTTATTCAGGCTTGCATCTTCACAGAATTAAAATTATAGAATCTCAGAGATGGAAGAGATGGCAAAGATTCACTTAACTGATTGCCTTAAGAAGAATTTTCCTCAATCATTCCATCCATGCCTAAAGGCAACTTGGTGCACGGATAGAGCACTTGGCATGGAGTCAGAAAGACCAGAATTTGACTTCTGCCTCAAACCCTCACTAAATGGGTGCCAATGAACAAGTCACTGAACTTCTATCTACATCAAATGCTTCAACTATAAAATTGGCATCATAAAAGTACCTATTTCCCAGCTTGGGGAGGAGAAAATGAGATGATATTTGTAAAATACTTGGCACAAGTCTGATACATATTAAATGCTTGTTCCCTTCATCTATTTTCATTTATTCATTCACTCATTTTTTTAATCAACAAGTATTTATTATGTGCTCATTTTGCATTTTCTGAAGAACTTGGGAATTGATTGTATGACATGGGAAACATGGGCATAGGACTGCCCAACATGGTGTGCCCCCACGAAAGAAGGGTGCTTTAATTTGGGAGCAAAGCAGAATTGCAAAAGCAGCTCAGAAGAAAGACTAGATAAGTAAACAGAAAAGCCATCTCAGGTGTTCACATGGATTATTTATGACTGATCTGTGGGAGAGGATTCTAAGTCCATCTTACGCTATACATATTATAACTTGTCTCTAACATAGTGATGTCATTTTTGTCCTCTTTGAGAACAAAGGACAATAATCAACCAACCATTTTGGATGGTGTATAGCCAAGTCAAAAGCAAGGAAGACCTGCCTTCCTATTCTACCTCTGTATGGTAGTCATACCTCTGTATGACCTTGACCAAGTCATTTAGCCTTTTAGTGCACTGAGAGACTCTCTAAGTCCCTAAGCTGTACAGATCAGTAGGAACTGATCTGTACAGATAGAGGGAGACTCTTTGCTACTAAGCTTTTTATTTCTTTAGGATTTTGCAAGGCAATGGGGTTAAGTGTCTTGCCCAAGGCCACACAGCTAGGTAATTATTAAGTGTCTGAGACCGGATTTGAACCCAGGTACTCCTGACTCCAGGGCCGGTGCTTTATCCACTGCACCCCTTAGATGCCCCTGAGAGAGGCTTTTTGTCTGAGAGCTCAGTATCAGTGGTACAAGCTCTACTCCTATCCATTAGGCATTAGATGTTAAAATGACAGGAATGAAACAATCCCTGCCTTCAAGAAACTTATATACTATTAAGCGAAAAGAGGAATCATGCATACCAAAAAAAAAAAGTGAGAATTTTTGTACTTACTATTTTTATTGTTCAGTCATTTCAGCTATATCTAACTCTCTTGGGGTTTTCTTGACAAAGACACTGAAGTGATTTGCTATTTCTCTCTCCATTTCATTTTACAGAGGGGGGAACTGAGGCACACAAAATTAAGTGACTTACTCAGGATCATTATAGCTAGGAATTTGAGATCAGATTTGAACTCAGGAACTTGAGTCTTCCTGACTTCAGCCCTGGTTTTCTATTCATTATGCTACCTAGTTGCTCCTTTATAGTATTTACTATATGTAAAAGTATATATCTTTATGGATATATATATATAATTGCAATATATCATGTATCTATTATACATTTGATACACAGACACACACAAACACACATATATATGATTGACTGCTGGAAAAAAAAATTTCAGAAAGGGTAGTAGGAGTGGGGAAGAAATTAGGCCAGTTTTCCTAGAAGGGATGGTACTTGTACTGAACATTTTAAAAAGCTGAGTATGGACTCATGGGCAGTTTTGTTACAAAGGCATGGTAGATGGAATATCAGATGTGGGATATAAGACATTGCAAGCAAGATAATTCAATTTGACTGTAATGTAGAATATATGAGAGAGAAGGGAGCAAATATAAACTGAGGAATATCTATTTGGCAGCTTTTTGGAGAAGAGCAGACAGACAGGAAGCAAGGGGATTGATTAAGAGACTATTAAAATAGTCAAGCTGACAAGTAATGAGGGCCTGAATGAGGGTGAAGCCATAATGAATAAGATAGGACACCTGATTGGATATGGATGGTTGGGGGTGGGGGGAATGAAGAGTTGAGAGGCCTCTAAAGTGTAGCCTGATTTACTGGAAGGATGGTGGTATCAATCGAATTGGAGAATTAAGAAGAGAAGAGGATGGGGGGAGGGAGAGAAGAGAATGAGTTCAGTTTTGGGTATGCTGAATTTGAGATCTCTATGGAATCTATGATCTCTATGGAATGTTCAATTGGAAATGCCCATTAAGAGGTAGGAGAAGGGGCACTTGAGTCCAGGAGAAAGATTGAGGTTAGATAATTGATCTAGGAGTCAAATGTGTAGAAGTGATCATTGAACCCATTGAATTGGATGGAGTCCATTATCTCAGAGAGGGAAAGCAAGAGATGGAGAAAAGAGAGGGTGAATTGGGGAAGGAGGGAGATAGAGACAGGGAGAGGGAGAGAGGAAAGATGAGACACAGAGAAGAGAGAAGAGACAAAGTCAGAGGATATGTTAATTTGGGACAAGGATGATGCTGCTGTAAAGGAGACCGTGAAGGAGCCATCAATAGGGAGGAACACAAGGAGACAGAAGCATTATGAAACCTCAGGGGAGAAATCTGGATGGAAGAGAAAGTCAGAGAGAGAGGCAAACAGGTATGACCAAGAAAAGACCATCAAATTCAGCAATTAAGTGAGACCAGTTTTATTCGAGCAAAGAGATCAGGAGCCAAATATAAATGGTTGAGGAGTGAGAGCGGAAGTAGAGGCAACTTCCCCCATTATGGTTTCAATGGTTTTAAATTGTGGATCAGCATAAGATATTAAGTGGGAATTTGGGGAGAGTTTTGCAGAAACTGCACATTATATACAAGGGCAAGCAGATGCCATAGAGCCTGCAACCAAATACTTAACCCAAATTTTTTTTTTAAAAAAGGTACTGTAAACCCTTCATAAAAGAAAAAGAAAAATATCAGACTTCTTTAGTATGAAGGGAGGGCCAAAACAATTTACACAGATTTTTCCAGATTGTGGTGGTGCCAGTTCTCCTAACCTCTGAGACATGGAATGGATAATTTTAGAGACAGATTTGGTAATTAAGAAAATTATCGTGTCTCCTACAAATATTTTCTTCTTCAGGATAAACAACCCTAGGTCCTTCAATTAGTCTTCATAACGCATACTCTCAAGTTATATTAGCATTATACTAACAGCCTTTCTCCTGATCTATCCTACCTTTTTAACATCCTGATCAAATGGGGGCAACCACCAGAACCAAACACAATATTTTTTTTCTGATCTAACCAAGATAGAATAAAGTAAGATTATCATTTCACTAGTCTTGGGGACCATGGTTTTTCTTTCAGCATCCCAAACAAATCATATTAGCTTTTTGGTCCCCCGTATCCATCAGCCCTATTGGTAATTGACTCATCTGCAGCCCTTTAAGACACAAATTTTTCAGATGAATTATTATTTATGTGTCTTGTATCTTTGACAGTGATTCTTTAACCCAAGCAAATCTATAGGAAGCAGCTAAGTGGTTCAGTGGTTAGAGCATTGGAACAAGAGTCAGAAAGACCAAGTTCAAATCTAACCCCTGAAACTTATTCATTGTGTGGCCATGAGAAATAAAATATTTGTCCATAGGTATTTGCACGTTAACTCCTCCATTAGACCGTAAGTTCCTTGAGAGTAAAGAATATCTTCTGGGGGTAGCTAGGTGGTGTAGTAGATAAAGCACCAACCCTGGAGTCAGGAGTAGCTGGGTTCAAATCCGGTCTCAGACACTTAATAATTACCTAGCTGTGTGGCCTTGGGCAAGCCACATAACCCCATTTGCCTTGCAAAAAAAACTAAAAAAAATATCTTCTGGTTTTTTTCTGTTCTTATGGTGAAGCACAATCACTAGTATAAAATAAGTGCTTAATAAATGTTTATTCACTGCCTGACTGTTTTAACCTCTGTTTGCCTTGGTTTCCTTACATGTTGTTGAGTTTGCTGCAACTGTTTGACCTTCCTTCTCAAAAAAGACCATGTCAGAGGGAGGTGATGCCATGACAAGCAAGTGAATTGGATTTAAGTCAGACAGGGCGAGGCAAAGTCATCAGCCTCACTGTTGTTGGGTTTTTTGTCCTTCAGGTTAAGGCAAAGGGGTTAAGTGACTTGTCCACACAGCTAGTCAGTATCAAGAGTCTGAAGCCATTTTTGAACTCAACTGGTGCTCTGTCTAATGGACTTGCTCTTCATTCTCAAGGAAGACCATGACATCAGGGAGATGATGCCATGACAAGCACATGAATTGGATTTGAGTGAGGGGATGCTGGGCCGAGTCACCAGTCTCACTTTCTCCTTCAGAGTCATCTGGGTCCAGTGGTCAGACATGAATCAGGACAACTGGAGATGGCCCTGGGTGTGAAGTAATCAGGTTTAAGTGACTTATCCAAAGTCGCATCAAGTGTCTGAGGCCAGATTCAAATTCCTTTCCTCCTGACTGCAAGGCCAGTGCTTTATCCATCTAACTGCCCTGGAGTCATCTGTAAAAATAGGAATAATAGCATCTAGTTCCAGGATGATTATGAGGATCAAATGAGATAATATTTTTAAAGTAGTTTTGCAAACTCCTCTTAATTCTAGTGGTTTTTTCTCTATTAATCATTTCCTATTTATCCCATAATAGCTGGTTTTTCAACATATTGCTTGTTATCTCCTCCATTATACTGTGAGCTCTTTGAAGGTAGAGATTGTCTTTTGCCTCTTTTTTCTACTCCCAGAATTGACACTTAATAGATGTTTATTGTCTGACTGACTAAATTTTAAAAGGCTATAGGACATATAACATCTTATGAAAACTCAGCTCAAATTTTTCATCTGCCAATATCCTTTTGAATACTGCCTTTGACATTTCTGAAAGCTAGGGGGCACCAGCCCCTGAGTTCAATTCCAGCCTCAGACACTTGACCTTGGCCAAGTGACCTTGGGCAAGTCAGTTAATCCTAATTGTTTCACATCTAGGCCATCTCCAGTCATCTTGATCCATATCTGACCACTGGACCCAGATGGTGCTGAGGCTGGTGACTTAGCACAGCAACCCCTCACTCAAATCCAATTCACTTGCATGCCATGGCATCATCTCTCTGATGTCATGATCTTATTCAAGAATGAAGGACAAATAACAAAGTAATGCAGCCAGGTGAGAAATGGGAAGATGGTCTGAAGAGAATTTCCTTCTTAAATGGAGGTTTGGGAAGTCCATGATTCCCACCCCCCATATGAAAAGCATATCAAGAATACCAAGACTGATGGCATCTAATAGGGTGATGAGGTTTTTCTAATAATGAACTTTCTGGGACATGGTAGGGAAGTCCTAGAGTGCCATAGACAGATGAGAAAAATGTCATCCATCTCTATTTCTCACAGGTTTGTGTCATCTATAGATTTGAGGGGCATACTACCAATTCTTTTATCCCAAGTCTCTTGATAAAAAAAAAATGTTAACAGCACAGAACAAGCAAGCCTACTTAAATTGGGGAATAAAATTTTATCTCTTTAGAGGTCTCTGAGGCAAAAATTCAATTTGACAAACTTTTGTAAAGCATTTGATATGGGCAAAGAACTGGCGACCCAAAGATCTAAGCAAAACTATCAAAGAGTTTATATTCCGAAAAAGTATCATTTAAGTATGGAGCAAGGACAAGATTGAGATTCAGAGCATGAGCTAAAGAATAATCTCTTGGACCCTTGCCTACCTTGACTGTTTGTCCAATAGAAACAATCTGCATTCAATAAAAGACTGTATACCCACCAGTCAGTAACATGGTGGAAAATAGAAATACTTTCATGCATTCAACCTATTCTACACAGACCTTCATACAAGGGAACAAAGCCTTCAGAGCTTTTCATTATATTTACCTAAGATACTATCCTTGGCCTTACAGAGTTCACAGGTCTTTATGAAAATATGGGAATATGACACAAAAGACAGAAAATGTTTAATGTTTTGCATCAGTTAGATATATTAAAGTTCTAAAAAAAGCAGAACATGAAGCACAGAGGAGATGATGGGGTTGTAAGTCCTAAACCACCAGAGAGGCTCAAGGGAAAGTTTTATGGAAAAAGGCATTGAATTGTGTTTTATGATAGAATGGTGGAAAGTGAATTCAAAGTCAGAGGATCTGAATTCAAATGCTGGGTTCACCATTTAAAACCTGCATGACCTTGGGCAAGTGCTGTAATTTCTCTAGGTCCTGAGTTCCTGATAGGCAAAGATGATTGGTTTGAATTACAAATTCCAAAGTTCCTTTTAGGTACAAATCTAAGATCCATACGGTAGCTATGTGAAACAGTGGATAACATACTGGTTCCGGAATCAGGAGGATCTGAGTTCAAATTTGGATTCAGACACTTGATACTTACTAGTTGTGTGACCTTGTGCAAGTCAGTTAACAAAACCAAAAGCAAAGTCTATGATCCATGGATGATTGACAGAATGAATCTCACAGATGAGTAGAAGAGAGAAAACATTCCAAGCTTGGAGACTCAAAGAGTATGGGGTTTCTTTTACCGTAGTATTAGTATTAGAGTTAATATTATGTATTGGAAAAAGTACTGATTTTATACCACCAAACCTTATTTTGAACCTTACTTCTACTAATTACTTTCTTGTATGTATTTCTTCATTCAAATTTTTGACTTTTTCTAAGTCTTTCTCATTTGTAAAATACGTTTAGCTGTACTAAACTTAGTTGTACTATTTAGTTGTACAATTTAGTACAACTAAATTTAGTCGTACTAAATGATCTCTGAGGTCCCTTACAGCTCCGAGATTCTATAAATCCCCTCGATTTTTGGCCATTTCTCAGATTCTATCATTCCTTGTTCTACCACTAGATGGCTCCAAAGTGCCTAGGGCATCCCTACATCTCCTCACCCAAACTGCTATTGCTCTTGACCTTGCCGTTCTTTTCTTAGAAAGTAGATGCAGAGAGTGATTCAACATTCAATTAGTTAACTCTTTTTGTATACTCTCTCATAAAAAGTTCTGTACTACTACTACTACTACTACTACTACTACTAGTAGTAGTAGTAGTAGTAGTAGTAGTAGTAACTAGCATTTATAAATCACTTTAAGGTTTGCAAAGAATTTTACAAGTATTTTCTCATGTAGTCCTCAAAATAGCCACTGGGAAGTGGGTGTGAATATTATTCCTATTTTACAGATCAGAAAATTGATGCAGATAGCAGTTCAATGATTGGCCTCAGGATCACACAATTAAGAGGTGTCTGAGCACAGATTTGAACACAGGTATTCCTGAATCCAGGTCCAGCCAATTGCTGCCATCTAGCTGTCATAATATAAACCAGTTATTATGACACTTAACTACCTTTCCCTCATAAATTTAGAGTTAGGAGAGATCTCAGAGGCCATCTAGCTGTGTGTTTCATTATTGATATAATTTTGGGAAGATACTCATTTGCTGAGGTATGAGCATTTTAGATTCATTTTCCCACTAACTAGATAAACATTTTCCTGAAGGTAAGACATGGATTGCTCTGGATGATGGAATAAAGGCATATACCTTGGAAGTCAAAAAAATAATTGGGGTGGAGGAAGAGGTGTAAAATAGAAGATGAAGAGAGAAGTCAGTAGAAGTAGGGAGTTTCACTAAATAGTTACCTGGAAGTCCCTAGATAAAAATGTCTTTATAGCTCTTCTTTGGCTCCTGGGAAGTTATTGGATTTGGAATAACGGAACCGAGTCAACAAACAGACTTCCTAGCTTGCATTCTAATTTACATTTCCTTCCCACTTTTCTAGTCTCTTACAAACAACTGTTGCTATTAGTCTACCTGCTTTTTGGAAACACCTAATATATTTCTGCCCTAAAGTGTAAAAAAACAATAATTTTTAAAAAAGCATGAAATCGCAAATACAGAAACAAGTCAATGTAGAAAGTTTATTTCACAGTAAGCATGATTTTTGTAACAGGGCATCCTTTTCCAAAGAGCTTTGAGCTATTTCTAATGTGTCCTAGCCTAGAAAGGCAGGATTGTGTTAGAAATATTTTTTTTTCTTAAGAGGAAGCTTTTGTAATTGAGTAGAATTGTACAATTTATGAGAAAGCAGGATTGCCCTCAGCTCATGGACATCTCAGCTTGGAACAGGCTGAATTATAAAATAATCTTTCAAAAAGCTGGTGGTTATAGACAAAGAGGAAGCCTTCCTCTACAAAATCCATTTTTTTCAAAAGGACCAAATTGCCAGAGAGGGAAGGAAAAAGAGGGTGAGGGGAAGCTACAAATATTTATTAAGTGCCTACTATATGGCTGACACTATATTAAACAGCTTTATAAATATCTCATTTGATTCTCACATCAATTTTTTAAGATAAGTCCTATTATTACTCCCATTTTATAAATGAGGATACTCATCTATAAAGATAATAAGATATATAAGCAGATAAAGGTTTACTCAAGGTCACCTAGCTAGTCAGCACCTGAAGTCAAATTTGAACTCAGGTCTTCCTAGCTCCAAATCTATTACCTTACAGAATGTTCTACTTAGCTGTGGAATATCGTTAAAATTATTAGAAATGGGGCAGCGAGGTGGCACAGTGGATAGAGCACCGGCCCTGGAGTCAGAAGTACCTGAGTTCAAATCCGGCCTCAGACACTTAGTAATTACCTAGCTATGTGGTCTTGGGCAAGTCACTTAACCCCATTTGCCTTGCAAAAACCTAAAAAGTAAAAACAAAAAAACTTATTAGAAATGATATGTGGCATCTTGGGTCATTATTCTGTGAAATATGAAGTTAGGAGAGGGCCAGTGTATAACGTCCAAGATCTAGTCTGATTCTACTTCCCTGAAATTTGTTGAAAGTTGGCCCTATTTTTTCAACGATCCATAAATGTCCTTCAGTTCACCTTCTTGCACTTTTAACCAAATATGAATTCAATTACCTCCCCTGCTATCTACTGTTCTATGTTAAGGAATCCCACTTCACCGGCCTTTCAAGTACGAGTAATAACACGGTGGCTGCCTTTTTATTGGTACTAGGAACTTCCACAATTACCAGAGTTTATCTCGATCAGAATGGTCAATAAAAGCTTAATTTTATAGTCATGTTTCACTTACCTGAAGAAACGTTCAAGGGAGTGCCGCCTGAAAGCACGTCCTCTTTGGCTGTGTGTTTTTAATTCAGAAGACACAGGACTAGAGGGGTTAATCAATAGAACTCAATGGCTTAGCACTTGTATTACAAATAAAGGATTAAGGGAGATGAAGGAGAGTTGTAGAAGACTGGACTGAAAAAGGAAATAAAAACATTTCCAGAAAAAAATTATTTGCTGCAATAATTGACTAGAGACCAGAGAAAAAAGTATCTCTGCCAGTTCAGGACACTGTGGCCTCCAAAAATATTTTACTGTGAAGTTTACAAATGTAGAAATACATGAGGCCTCCTTTTAGGGCTGTAATTCTGGGGCCTATACCAAAGGTAATCCACTGAACCGGACAGGTAGAATGAGGTTTAATCTGCTGCTGGCTTCCAAGAAAGTCAGGCCAAGACATAGAAGCAGACTTGCTATTGGAAGATCTGACAAATATAAGGTGGAGTGTTTACTTCATGGGATGGAAATGGAGGAAAAATATTGAACAGGTATGCATAGTTTTAATAACAGGGCGGGTTTCTCTAGAGTAAAATAGATTCTTTGGATGCTACTATACTTACTGGGGAAGGGCAGGGTTATGTGAGTCATATTTTTCTAAAAAGAGAGAGCTTCAGAGAGGGTTAATTGAAAGATTAGCTGCAGCTGTTATAGAGGTCAAGGAGATACTGAAATAAACAACACAATAGAAAAGTTGGGCAGAGTTTGGCCTGAATTTAGAGTTTCATTTTTTTGTAGTCTAAGAGCAATATTTTATGTATGAAATTAGGGAATTGACTGAATGAGGGCAATGGACTAATGTTCTAAGTTGCCTTACAACTCTAAAATATTAAAATCCTGTGACCAAAAAATATATTTATGCACATATGTGAATATATATATAAATATATATACATAAGGTAGTTGTAAACATACATGCATACACATATGCCCACATGTATCCTTCCCAGCACATGCACAAATACATGTATTTAGAAAGTAACATCACACAAATATGTATGAGGACCCCAAAAGTCAATTCAATTTTAAATTAAATCATATATATATATATATATAAAATTCAAAATTAAAATAAATAAATAAACAAATAGAAAGTAATACCACACAAATATACATAAGGGCCCCAAAAGTCAATTCAATTTTAAATTTATTAAATCATGTATGCAATATATGAATGCATTTGTGTAGATTATATATGATAAAAAAACATGTACACATGATAATGCTTGTCTTTGTTCTCCAAGAAAACCATGATATCAAGGAGGGGATGCATGACAAGCACTTGAATTGGATTTGAGTGAGAGGGGGCTGTGCTAAGTCACCAGTCTCACTTTCTCCTCCAGAGTCATCTGGGTCCAGTGGCCAGATATGAATCAGGATGACTAGAAATGGCCCTGGATGCGAGGTAGTCAGGGTTAAGTGACTTGCCCAAGGTCATGCAGCTAGTAAGAGATAAGTGTCTGAGGCTGGATTCAAACTCCTGTCCTCTTAATTCCAAGGCCAGTGCTCTATCCACTGTGCTATCTAGCTGTCCCTAAGATGTGTATATATCACACCTATCTATACCTACATATAAGCATACACATATAATACTTGGTATTAGCATTCCTATTTTTATATTTGTCCAGAAATATCATTCCATGATTTACATCCAGCAGTTAGCAAATGATGGCCTGCAAGCCAGCATCACTCACTTTTTTTTATGAATTTTGCACAGTTAAGAAGGGGTTCATTCTTAGCTTGTAGGTCATAAGCAATGGAAAGCCAAATTTGGCCCAAATGCTGTAGTTTGTCAGCTATTAATTCATACTATTTAGACAGTTTCTTGGTAATGGAAACACATAAGTCTTCTTCTGATTCCTGACTCTCAAAGTTAGTGTTCTCTATATTCTGCAATGATTTGGTAGACAGCTAAAGCACTGGACTTGGAGTTGTGAAGACATGAGTTCAGATCCTGCCTCAAGATATTTTGAGCTCAGTGACCCTGTGTAAGTCACTTAACTTATTTTGATTTATTTCCGAGACCATCAAATGGAGATATTGCCTAACTCTAAGGGTTGCTGTTGGGAAGATCTAATCACACACACATACACACACTACATACATACATATGATGATATTTATGAGCTGTAATCTTGGTTAATTAAATCACTTAGCGTATTTTGGCTCTCATCTATAAAATGGAGAGAACACTGAGCTCTCAGGGTCATTGTGAGGACCTAATCACACACACACACACACACATACACACACACACACACACACACACACACACACACACACAGAGTCATTTGATGATGATGATGTTGTTTGTCCTTTATTCTCAAGATCATGGCATCAGGAAATTGATGCCATGACAAGCAAGTAAATTGAATATGAATTAGGGGGTGCTATGCTAAGTCACTAATCTCACCTTCTCCTCCAGAGTCATCTGGGTCCAGGGGCCAGATATGAATCAGGACGGCGAGGGCCCCAGATTCGAGGCAATCAGGGTTAAGTGACTCGCCCAAGGTCACAGTGTCTCAGGACAAATTTGAACTAAGATCCTCCTACTTCAGGATCACCATCTAGCTGTCTCTAGGTATATATACATATATATATATATATTTATACCATTATGTATATTATGTATATATTATGTATCTTTACACACACATATATAAAAATTTTATGTTTATACTATACTTTAAAATGCTTTGAAAATCTTGTGCTAGATAATTATTATACTGGCATCAGTATAATAAATCATAGATATATACACAATATATGAATGTATTTGTGTAGATTATATATAATTATTTCTTTTTCCCAGTAGAATATAAACTCTTTAAGGGCAAGAACTGTTTTATTTTTGTCCATTTACATCCAAAATTTGGCATAATAGCTTGCACATTGTTGATCAGTTGTTTTGTGGTATCTGACTTTGTGACCCTGTGGACTATACTACCCATACTTCCTTGGCAAAGATATTGAAGTGGTTTGCCATTTTCTTCTCTTGTGGATGAAGGCAAACAGAGGTTAAGTGACTTGCCCAGGGCCACACAACTAGTATATATCTGAGGCAAGATTTGAACTCAGGTCTTCTTGACTCCAGGTTCAATGCTCTATCCACTGAGCCATCTAGCTGCCTCAGTAGACAATGGATGTTTGCTGAATGAAAACTCCCAACCATGCTAGTGGGTCAATCATATACTGACTAATGTGTGTACTTCCTTAAATGGGATCACAATTTTTGTGAACCCTTTTCAGGGTTCCCAGAATTGATGATTCATCCAAATGTAAGACACAGTTCATATCTCTGCCTGGTTAGTTAGTTCCTAAGCTCATTGGAGCAAAAATCAGATGAGGAACATTCTGGATGGAAGTGGTAAGCTTCTAATTTCAGTGACCTCACACTTGGTGGCCTATTCCCTTGACAATTAAGCCCCATTGAAGGTTCCCTTTTTTCCTACCATTTTTAAATTTTAATTTAATCCGGAAATTCAGTCATCATGTCCAGGTCTAAGACCCTGTTTAGTGTATGCTGTGTACCATGGTTAAGTGAAAGCTATAAATGGAATATTTAAATATGGACTTAACTGAGTATGAAACAGTCTTAAGCAGAAGCTTCATAGAAAACTACAATTCATTTTATGCTCTAATTTATTTTTAAATGGCATGCATTTTCAATCCCTCTGGATACTGTACCTATTTTTTTTATTAAGATGGGAAAGGGGAAGATAATGTCTTGATGTGACACATAGTTTATAACACGAACAACGGCAACATTTTCTGTTTATTGATGATGAAATTTTTTATTGTCTTAAAAATATGTTCCTTTACCAAAGGACTCTAGTGTACAATTTGAAAATAAAAGAATAAATTAATGAAAGGAAAAATCTGACATCTTTAATGCCATTCAATGAAAGACTGAGTCAGGTTTCCAAACAATCAGCATTTGATATTAGCAGCAACAACTGACAGTAGAAGAATAAACACAAAATATAGTGGTCCCTCCTATTTGGTCCATTTTGCCCAAGCCGGATTCAGTTGTATTCAAAGTTATATCATTAAACTGGACACTCCTAGGCGGAATCCACGGCTCCCTGCATCCCTCAGACCCTTAGACGAAGTAGAGATTGATGTACAGCCCTTCACCAAAGACTTTAAGTAGGTGTTTTCAGTTCTGCAGAGTCCCTCCCGCTCAAGGCCTTTGGGGAATGGCTGTGTGTCAGAAAAAACACCTGAGATAAAGATGGCAGGACTTAACATAGAAAGGCTGAGTAGGAAAGGAAAACTTCTTGTTCCTCTCCCATGCACTGTTATCAGAATTTACCTGCTTTGGGATCTATTTTTAAAATTTCAGAACAGATTAACCATGAGAAAGACTGTAAAGTATGAGTCCAAAATATCCAAGCCTGCACCCTAAAGCATGCCAGGTCCCAGAAGGCAACTTAGTGACAAAACCTCATTAAACAAAGGACTTTCTCACGAGGGAGTGGGTAGCCCCAGATAACATTTGCTTACTTTTCTTTTTTACAAGAAGCCTTAATTGCCTTCACCATGGGTTGCAATTGTTTTGCTCCCTCCTTAATAAAAGGGTGACAGCACACGATGGAAATAGATTGATGTCTACAATAGGGATTTTCAGGGCAAATTCAGAAGGTAGGAGATAGGAATTATTTATCTTGTGAGTTGGGAAGACCTGAATTCAAATCCTGCCTCAAATACTATCTTTATGACTTTGGGCAAGTCATTTAATTCTATCAGCCTCCAATCTCTAAAATAAGGATGGTAACAGTATTGACCTCACAGAGTCCTTGTAACAAGTGACATAATGTATGTAAAGCCCTTTGCAAACTTTAAAGCTCTCAGTTCATGGTTGTTGGTTATGTGAACATTACCATAAGGGATTAATGCGTATTAATACAAGTGACAGTGTGTTGTAAAGGATAGAGAACAGTCACAAAATCAGAAAGATTATGATTCACGTCCTCCCTCTGACAATTGGATTTGACCTTGAGCCAGACAACCTCCAATTGCTATACCAATTACTAGAGGTGATTCCCTCACTTGAGAATTTTCTTTAAACCAATGAAATCAAAGGTCCAGTTCCTATCCCTAAAGTATATTGACAATAAAGGAGCTACTGCATAGTTAAAGTGTTAAATTTAACAATCATTTAACAAAGATAATAAATGATTTCTTGCCATCATGGGTCCCTCCTTGTCCACCATGGTCCTGTTGGTGGGTGAGAGAGGGAAGTTCTGAATTGGCTCCAGATAATTCTTGATCTCCTCATTCTTGGGGAACGAGGAAGGCACAGGCTTGGAGTACCCCCCAGATCAGCTTCTTATAGACTAAGGGCAGCTCTAGGCTACTCCAGCTCACATGCTAGATTCCAAGCTAGACTCCAAATTCCATGTTAGGCTCCATCCTCCTCAAAAATGGAACATGTCAACTATTTTAAGTTTTGTTGATATCCTCTGGTCTCCAGTCAGCACCTTTTAATTACATAACTGATGAGTTAATAGAAACCCAGGCAATAAACCATTTCATTTCACTATTTTGAGTGTTATGGACAGTGTATCTCATTTCAATGCTTCTAGGATCTGGGATATCATGAGTAAGGGGTACTCCCTCCCCCAGAAGAAATCACATCTACTATAAGATTTAGTAGATGATCCTTGTGATTTTGTTGGCCAAAAAATACCATCATCCTGAAGCCAACTTGATGACCCTTCTTGGATTCTGGGCTGTCCTCAGACAACCCCAAGGTCCCCTC
This sequence comes from Macrotis lagotis, assembly GCF_037893015.1. Classification (NCBI taxonomy): domain Eukaryota; kingdom Metazoa; phylum Chordata; class Mammalia; order Peramelemorphia; family Peramelidae; genus Macrotis; species Macrotis lagotis. The sequence goes on from NC_133666.1 coordinate 662,881,335, forward strand.
CATGCCATATGGGGATATCAAAGCAGATTTTAGTGCAGGAAGTCCACCCATAGATTATCAGTCCTTATACCTAAAACTTCATATACCTTGAATTCGTATTCCTACGATTTAAATGCCAAAATATAAATTCAACTTACGTTACAAAAAAAACCCATAAAGAACATTTTTCCCCTGGAGGTGTTCTTTCCCCATTTAAAAATGTATTCTAGGGGTGGCAAGGTGGCACAGTGGATAGAGCACTGGCCCTGGAGTCATGAGGACCTGAGTTCAAATCCAGCCTCAGACACTTAATAATTACCTAACTGGGTGACCTTGGGCCCCACTGCCTTGCAAAAACCAAAAATTTTTTTAAAAGTCAAAAAAAAATATTCTATTGGCCAACCTAGTGGTAGTCATCTCTAGAGTAGAGGGGAGAGAAGAAAAAAGTAAATTTACATGATAAGGTTGCTGTATATTAGAAAGGAATAGCAAGTTGTACATAGTAGATTTGCAGTTTCATGTATAATCATCTTTTTTATTTTCCTATGATACAGAAATGCTTGTTTTATTTCATAAATTTAAAAAAGGATTATAGGGGGATGGAGGAGAGGGGGCTGTTGCATATGTGTGCATTGAGGTTTGCCTGAAACTAGTTATGTTCCCATGGGACAGATTCTTTAAACTCCAATTCTCCTAAAAAACCAATTCCTCTGAAATTAGCTTCTGAACCTCCATCACCATTGATTGAAACAATTCCCTGGGAATGTTATTTGACAGGCCAATTGTAATGTACTGGATGGATTTCAAACCTCAGGCTTTGAATGACCATTCCATGACTAAACATCTGGCTCCATCTAAGATTCCAATGAAACATGTTTGATTTCACTAAAATGGGCCCCATTGATTTCAAACTAGGGCTGGCTGTAATACTCAGATGTTGTGGTTTATAATTGATTTGAAGTAACACATGATTAATCGCATGGACATTTTCTAACACGTGATGATTCATTGAAGTTTCCGCATAAGATTTTGATAGGTGTCTCTTTCAGATTTCCATGAGTGGCACAATCTCACATATTCTTTTCCTTTTGTCACGATTTTCTTTTCTAATGCAGGATCATTGACCAATCTTTTGGCCAGCTGAACAAATTCCTAAGAGAAAGGAATGGGTGGTGGTGGTGATGGGAAGGAAAAAAAAACAAACAGAAATCATTCATTAGGAATACAATCTCTGCAAATAACTGCAAGATTATTTATCTGTTTGACCTTCTGGTCTTCCTTCTGCCTCTCTCCCCATTCTCAGAATAAACTGTCACTGATTTTGACACTTCGGGACTGGGTCAGGGCAGAAGCTTCTGCTACCAAGCAAAACCCAAGACCCTCTAGCGAGACTCAGTAGATTGTTTCTGGGAGTTGCTGTACATAAAAATCCCCTAATGGTCAGCCTTTGTGAACATGAGCCTTTGCAAACTTGCAAAGGAGAGTTCTAGATATAAGTCATACAAGTGGACACTGGCCCTAAACCCAAAGTATTTCTGACTTGTATTTATGCCACTATCTGTACTCCACTGGTGTAATGGTTAAACAGCAAAACCAGCATCACCTGCCCACCACAATAAGGCATTGTGGAAGAAAGGACCCTTTATACCTATTATTTTTGCTATGGATTGATGAAAATCATGTCATACAACATCAGTCAAAGACATTAAGAATATTAAGGATGGGCAGATTAGACAGACAGACAAATAGATAGATGAGAAATAGATGGATGATAGATATACATAAAGAAAGACAGACATTGGATCTACTAGCAGATGATATATACACAGAGATAGGTAGATAGACAGATAGACTAGAGAGAGAAATAGGCAGAGAGATTGATAAATATACACACTCATAAGAAAGGAACTTTACAGTTATATGTGTACATATTCATCTATAGACCTCTATATAGAATGAGATAGAATCAGATAAGATAGAGAGGTTTTTGTAGAAAGTGGCCCTTGAGCTGAGTCTTGAAGAAAACAAAGGATCCCAAGAGGTAGATTTTAAAGAGAAATATACAGAAGATGGAAACAAAGCCAAGGGAGAGAAGATAACGTGAAGGGTATGAAACAGTATTGCAATTCTGTTCTCAGAAGGAACTGAGTAAGGGAAACTCAATAGAGGTTTTGTTTGGGCTTTTTTTTTTTGAAGGGAAGAAGGTAGGTTATATTTGGGGGGAAAAGTCAAAGAAGAAATAAAGTCTTTGGGACTTTAAAGTATATGGGACAATGAGAGAATGGAATAAAGAGAGGATGAAGAGCAGAGTATGGAGTTCTGTTCTTAGATGGAGGAGCTGGGGCTAGTAAGGGAAACTAAAGTCAACAGTTTTTGTTTGGTTTTTTACAAGGGAAGGAGGTTAAGTGACACAAGAAAGCAGAGCTGCTTAATTCTTTTATTTCTGTTTTCTCTACCAAAAGAATGACTTTTACACTGCAAATGACAGAGCACAAAAGACCAACAGCAATATGATGCTTAAGATAAGTAAGAAGATAATAAGAGCACATACATCTACCTTTTGGTTCAATGTCAACATGGAAGGAAAACACCAAGGGAATAACCCAGGTAGGTAATTGGCCCTGTAGTATTTAACATTTATATCAATGACAGTGAAAGACATAGATAACATACTCATCAAGTTTCTAATGACAAAAAAACCTTGGAGAAATAGCTAATAAAATGAATAAGAAAGGTGAGAGATAATAGAGCTACCTCAAAGTGGATTGGGCTAGTAGAGAGGCAGTAGACTCTCCTTCCTTGGGCATCTTCAAACAAAGGCTGCATAACCACTGATCAGGTATATTCTGGAAGTGCCTAAGGCAGACTAGATGGCTGCTGGCATCCCTTTAAGCTCTCAGTTCCATTGAGTTCAATCTAGGCATGGAGGGGAAAATCAGAGCAGGGGCAGAGAGATGGGTGATGAACAAGCATGAAGACTAGCCAGGTGGCCGATTTGACTGGTGAGTAATAAGACTGGAAAGTAGGTTGTTGAATGATTAAATGGAGATTTAGTAAATTTAAAGATATGTACTAGATGATCTCTCAAAGTCCTTCTAGGTCTTATAGCTTAAATCCTATTATCACCATTTCTTTTTTTTTTCAAGATGAGGAAAATGAGATCTCAGAGGGTTATATTTCTCACAAAAGCCTCAACTTCTAATGAAAAAAATAAATCTGGATATATGATTTAAGCAAAGATTTGGCCTGACAATATATTGTGACAAAAACTTATTAAGCACCAAATATGATCAGAACTCCTTGCTAGGTTCTGGAGTTAGATAAAGAACAATCCCCACCCCCACCCCACCCCCAAATTTTATAGTCTTCATTCACAAGGCAAATAATGATTTAAGAGAGTAAAATTAAGCTTTAATTCCTGTGAATACACATAGAACTATAATAGTAGATTCAAATATAGACACAAGGTCCATATTAACAAGATTTTTATTAGAATAAGAGACTTTAAAGGGAGATTGGATCTAAATGTCTCAAAATTCTCAATAAGACAATCCACAATCATCTTCTCTGGATACCTGAGGGCGGGGGGGGGGGGGGAGACAATATCATTTCTCAAGGTCTATTTTAGCTTTAAGATTATTTTTCTCTAGGCCAAACTGAATTCTACCCAGTTATTAATGAGGTCTTTTTGAGTAAGCTACTTAGAGATAATGAGAAATAGGCTCCTGTGAATAAAACAATGCATCTACTAACACCTCATCTAATTGTTCTCTAGAATCTGGATGAGAGGAGTTAAGCATGTAGCTTTCTTTACCTCTGTGAAACAAGCATTCAGAAAAAGTCTGCAGTTTCATGGCCCCAAGTTCCAAGCCACCTGGTAAAATTCCTCAAGGCTTTTATTATGCAATTTTGAGTTGTATAAGCTACCAGGAAACAGATCTACTGCTTGTCAAACATTTATTCCAGCCCCCCACTTCCCCATGAGTTGGTCTCTCTCACTGTTGTTAGTCTTCTGCCAAATATTTCTTGGAATCATTTCTGTGGCAGCATACAAATATAAAATATGGATAAAGCTTGAAATAATAGCAAATAATGGAAGCGGGGGGGGAAGGAAATGGACTGTGCAATTTGAGAATTCTGACTGAACTAGAGGAGGGTCTAGGAAGTCCATGAAAAAGATCAAGCTCTTACCACTCATGAGATCAACTGTGAACCCTTATGATATGAGAATTGGTCAAAAAATAATTTTTCAAAAGTTTCTTTCATCAGCAGCTGGTAGGGCCAGTCATTATTTTCAAGGGAGGAATAAAATTGAAAGATCTTCACACCAAAGGTTTTCCCGAGTGTCCTGGATATTCTACTGTCCAAAAGCAAAATGGAAGAAGGTGAAGTCCTTCAAATGCCCTTGCTTCCAGGATAACTTGTGTTGATTAACTCCAGCATGGGAAAACTAAAAGGTCTTCTTAATGATACCCACTCTGATTAAAGAGATTATTGCAGAGATCAGCACTGGAAAAACCAGGTAGATGAAGTATAATGGCCAATTCAGATCAACACCTCTTATTTACAAATTTATAAAGTACTGGGTTACATGCTGTGAATTCAAAGACAGAAACAAAACAACCCCATAGAAGGGGTGTTTACAAGGTGAAGTCACAATTTTAAAAACAGGTAAATATATATACAAGTTGGGGACTGGCCAAGCATGAAGAGAACAACAAAGGGGGGAAATGGATTAACTATAGGTCAAATCTTTATTGGTGTGACAAGCAAGAGTAACAAAGAAGGGATGGAATGACTTGATATAAGAAGTGAGAATATAGAGCAGCTAGGTAGCCCAGTAGATAGAGTTAGGAGGACCTGAGTACAAATCTGGCCTCAGGAACTTAATAATTACTGAGCTGTGTGACCTCGGACAAGTCACTTAACCCCACTGCCTTGCAAAAACCAAAAAAGAAAGAAAGAAATGAGAATACAAAATATATTTTCAGGTGAATAGTTTCCTCAGAGTAAAACATTATATTAGCACAATATACAGAATGGTTTGAATGTCAAGAGAGGAAATGTAGGTCACCTAGGATAGAGTCCTCCTTTGCACACATACTGGCCATATGATCTGGAATGAGTCACTTCATCTCTCAATGACCTAGCCAACTCTCTATAAGACTAAGTTTCAAAGAAGGTATCAACCTGTATTGTTAGGAGTCTCTTTCCACCCTGTTCCAAATACCAATGAAATCATAAGTCTGATGCCTATCCTTCTTCTGCAAATCTTAAAGTGCTAGGTAATACCAACCATTATCCTTGCTTTCACATCTCACCTGATTGCCATCTTCAAGCACTATGCCTTGGTCACATGAAAGCCAATCACTTCCACATACAATGTATTGTACACTGCTGCGCAGTAACATATAAATAGTTATACTGTGAAATTTGACTCAAAGTATATGAAGTAGATGTCTTTCTTTGGTCTCCTGTCATGATTGTGAACTAACTGGGAAAGGGAATGAAGGAAGGACAGCAGCAAATGACCCGCAGGAGGAACCAAACATTGCCTTCGATGACACAACAGAGGTCTTTATCCTTTATCCTACATCACAGCATCAGGAATCATTTTTACCCTCATTGACATGCCAAAATAATAGCATGGTTTCCTAGAGAAACTTAACAATTTACATAAATTATGTTAAAATTAAATATTAAAAAACAGCCATTAAAATGCTTTTGCAGATGGATACTGAGTAGGGGGGAAACCGTAATCTGTGACTAGAAATGAGGGAAATTAAGAGTTTAAAATAAATGATGAGTATAATAGTCTTGTCCTTATCTGCAAAGTGCTAGATGAGGCACCAGAAAACAAGGGGTGATGTTGCTACCAGAATAATATTCATTCCAAAAGAAAGAATCCAATTTGTAGATTACCTAAGAGACATCTCTAAGATGCCTCTCCTCTTAGTGATACTGGTGGTGAGCACATGTTGGTAGAGATGACACTAAGATTCTCCCATGGATCTGGGATCACATAATTTCCAAGGATTCTGATCACAAGTTGTCCCAATCATCCATCCATGTCTTCCCACTAGTTTGCCACAGATTAAGGACCAGGATTAAGAGTTGTCCAGCTGTCACCCCTCACCACATAACCAATTCATCTTCTTTTCCCATCACAGACTTTAGGCTGTAGTTGATATTCTCAATGATAAGGGTTAATTGTCATTAGCCTCATAGCTAATTGTTACTGTCTAATAATAGCTTACTTTGTAAAGTACTTTTCTTTTTTTTTCTTCTTTTTTATTTTTTAAGTTTTTGCAAGGCAAACGGGGTTAAGTGGCTTGCCCAAGGCCACACGGCTAGGTAATTAGTAAGTGTCTGAGACCGGATTTGAACCCAGGTCCTCCTGACTCCAGGGCCGGTGCTTTATCCACTATGCCACCTAGCTGCCCCAGTACTTTTCTTATAAAGCATCTTCTTACTATAACCCTAGGAGATAGACAGTACAGATATTATAATCTCTATTTTAACAGATGAGGAAACTAAGGTTCTGACCCATGACTAAGGGCAACCAGCAAGAATAGGAGCTGAACTGGGGCAGTTAAGTGGTGCATTAGATAAAGCACCGGCCCTGGAGTCAGGAGGACCTGGGTTCAAATTTGATCTCAGACACTTAATAATTGCCTAACTGTGTGACCTTGGGCAAGTCATTTAATCCCACTGTTTTACCAAAAAAAAAAGAATAGGAGCTGAACTTTGAACTGAGATTTGCTAATTCTAAGTCTAGTGCTATTTCTATCAAGGGAAAATGGAGGTAGACAGGGAGAGAAGGAGAAAGGAAGGATGGAAGAAAGGAAGACAAATAGGAAGAAAAGAAGGAGAAGGAAGGGAGGAATGAAGAAAGAAAGGAAAAAATGAAAAGGAAGAGTGGGAGAGAGGGAGAAGGGAGGAAGGAAGGAAAGAAAAAGAAAAGAAAGAAGGAAGGGTGGGAGAGAAATGGGAAGGAGAGAGGGAGAAGGAAGGCAAGAAGGAAGGAAAAAGAAAGAAGGGAGAGAAATGAGAAAGAGAAAAGGGAGGGAGGGAGGAAAGAGGAATGACAGAAAGAAAGAAAATGAAATGAAAGAAAGAAGAAAGGAAGAGATAGGAAATAAGTATTTTTTAATCATCTGCTTTGTGCCAGGCTCTGGGTCTGTACCTTAGAAATGTTACCTCATTTGATCCTCACAACAAACCTGGAAGGTAGGTGTCATTATTATCCTCATTTTACAGTTGAAACTGATGCAGAGAGAGGTAAATAGGGTCACATACTTAATAGCTAATGGATTTATACTCAAGTTTTCCCCACTCCAGGATCAGTACTCTCTCCTCTGTGTTTTACATAAGGTAAGTGCTTAATAAAATGAACAAACAAATGCTTTCATTTACTCTACAAGTCTCATCCTTTTATTTACCATCCTGCAGAGCTCATTTGCATTTCTTTTTAATTTTATATTAGTCTGAACTTAAAAACACACAAAAAGAGAGCATTTCTACCACACAAAAGAGGACTGAATATGAAAAAAACAGTGATTCTCCATTTCATATTCTTTTTTTATAAAGTATGTAAGAAAATCCCCCATGCTCTAGCTTGTCCTTTAGAAGGAGAAGCCACCAGTGACTTCACCTGGATGTGGCCCTGAAGGCTTTAAGTGGAGAGGGTAGTCCCATAGACACCTCCACCGAATGTGGAAGCAATATAACCAGGAGATGAGGCACAGCAGAAGAGCAGGTGCATTAAAAAAAATATGAAAGCAAATTTGCAATTAAGTCATTGTAGTTATGCCTTTGGGAGATAAAAATGAACGAGAAACTAAATGGCTAACAGTCACCCAAGGGAAGACTAACTTCAGTTGTGTGATTAAAGAAGCAATTAAGAAAAGACACATCTCGGAGGCACAGTGAAGCTCATCACCTGCAGTCCAATTCAGGACCTTCCCTGTACGATGAGCTGACATTTCCCTTCTAGACAAATAGACAAATCTGCCCAAATTAAGGCTTTGAACCCTCAGGATTTTTATGGGCCAAAAGCCGCTCTGTGTCCTCACTGGGTTTATTTCTACCCCTATACTATGTATACTAAACATACAATGTAGGACCTGCTTTTTGCGACCACTTGTCCCCCAAGGTCACATAAACTCAGTCCTACTCACCTCTATCACAGACTTTCCAGGCCGAGCAAGAGAAGGAATAAAACAGGACTTTTAAAATGGTAAATAAACAACTCTGCTGGTATCAAGAAAATGTCTTGTTTGGCAATAAGAAACTTTGGTTTGATGTATATAAACATATGAATCTCAGGTTATGGGAATGCTTCATAAACAAGGCCCATGGTCTCAGTGCACAAAGTAGTAACACATGTGCATCCCTAACCTATGGAGAATTTGTGGAAACGATGCCAAGCTCATGGAAAGATGGTTAATGACAGTGTGGGGTGGGTATGTAGGGGGGAAGGAAGGCTGTTCCCATTCCTTCCCTTGATGACAATTAAAGAATAGAATGCACACCTTCTTTTTAGGCTAGTTTGTTGAATTCCTGTGAGAGATGAGAAGTGACATCAAGGTTTTTCCACTAAGTACTGGAAGCTGAGGTAAAGACACCCCAGCATTCTTGAAGGCAGAACCAGGAAGACAACAATGACAGAGCTTATGATTTCACTGATGCTATTACTTAATTTAAAAATAATGCCTTGTATCCAGTAGGCTGCAATAAATATTTGATAAATGAATGGATGGAATACTAGCTGCTGATTAAAAAAAAAAAGATTGGCTCAAGACAGAGGCATGTCTTAAATTACAAGTTCCCACATAGCAGGGAACAACACACCATTAATGATCCCTGATGTGAGGGTGGGAATGAAAAACTTTAAATATTTTTAAATACTTTAAAAAAAACTTCAAATACTATTTTTAGCAAGAAACACCAAAGGCAAAGCCCTCAGGAAGCTTATAGACTACTTGGGAAAAACAGCAGGGACACAGAGGATTAAATCCAAAAAATATACAAAATAATTTCCAGGGAAGGGTATTAGGAACTTAATAGGGATCTATATACCAATGTCCATCCAGGCCTTCTGCTCTTCTGGGCTGCACCACCCAAAAAAACTTGTCAAGGGCAGCATCTAGAATTTAATATTTATTTGTGACTACCATATAACTCATATTACTAATGAGCATAATAATAAAATGCAATAATGCTGCACGAATGGACTTTGAAGTTGCATATATAGCTTACAGGATGCAGGTTAGGCACACCTGCTCTAGGGAGTGACACATAAACTGTGTCTTGAAAGAAACCCAACCGTCAATGAGGCCAGGAGGAAGAGGTATTGAATTTCAGGGAAAGGAGTGTCATTTACTGGGAACAGAAACCAGACCAAGAGTCTGTGAAGGATGGTAATGTTCAACAAGCCTAGAAAGAAGGTCAGGGGGTGGTCTTTCTTTAAAGGCAGCTGATATTGCAATGGTTAGAGCCCTGGGTCTGGAGACAGGAAGACCTAAGTTCAAATCTGGATGCAGACATTTCTAAATTGTGTGACTCTGGGCAAGTCATTTCAACTCTGCCTCAGTTTCCTCACTGTAAAATGGGGTAAAATGGGGACATTTAAAAAATTGCTAAAATTATAATTGCTATAATTATAATGAAATATATTTAATATGTATGCAATATATAATAAATAATAAACATTTAAAATGTTATAAAAATAATACCACTTTCTTTGAGGGATTGTTGTAAGAATTAAATGAGATCATGATTTGTAAAAGGTCTTTAGCAAACTGTCTGTCAGAGTGTAGGGACCATAGAAATTCTTCATTTCCTTCCCAATATCAGGCTGTGAGTGGCTCTGAATGCCAACAAAGAGCCCACATTTTATCTGAAGGTCAATAGAGAGCCACCAGGACTTCAGGTATGGGACCAAGTACATAAAAAAAACAGGAAATACTCTTAAGAGAATGATCTCTGATATGAGAGGTGGCTTAAAATTCCCTCAAATTTGCAGAATCATTTTTAAAATGTCATCTGATTATAACAACTCTGTGATTTAGTACAGCTTGTCTTGGATCACATTCCTACAAGTGGCCTGGATGCTAGGGGTCCCTTGGCTCTATCTCCTCTTTTAACAAAGGAGAAAATCGAGGGACCACTTTCTTCAAAGTCACATAGGTAGGGTCAAAGGTGGGATTTAAATTGTGCTACCTATACAACTAAGGAAAGAGAGGTCCAGAAAAGTGATGGTATTTAGCTCAAGGTCATCCAGTTGGCCAGGACTAAACTCATGTTTTCTGAATCAGTGATCTGAGAAATTTGGCAAGGCCCCTATTTAATATCCGTTGCTTTTAAAAGCAAGAAAATTAATTAGTTAAAATGAAAACTCAGTTATTAGGTGTTTTGCTCAAATATATCCTCCTCCCCCCCACAAATTACTTTTTAATTCAGGTTCTTGAGGCCTTTGACAGCATAATCCCAAAACAAGAGCTCCAAACTCCTATTATTCAGTAATTTTGATTCACCCTAATTTCCTGTCCATTTATGTCCAAGCCTGAGCTCATTTGTCTACCCACTGGAACTGTCCAAGGTATGAACACTGATGGACTAATTCACTGTGCTGTTCAGCCAATGACATGTAGTCATATGGATCATGTATACAAACTCTTGTCTTAATACCAGATAAACTAAGGTTTTCCAAACAATAATCGCTCCAATATGACTTTCTACTTTAAAACTAAAGGAAAAGCTTCATGGGAATCTGGACAATATTTTCTTTATGTGAAACAGAGATGGAAGAATGTGGTCACTCTATGCTATGACTAGCAGATATACCCATGTCAAGTATGCCCTCAGGCTGATTCCTGGGTTTAATGACACAGTGGAAGCAAATGCCAAAAGAAAATTCAGACTAAGAAATGTTAAGAGACTAGACTGCTAAATCAAAGAGAAAAAAAACCCTGACTTTTTCCCACCCCAAATCAAAGGGGAATTGAGTTTACCAATGGAGGAAAAAAAAGGAAGACAGGAAATGAACCTTTACCTCTTGCCCATATTTTAAGAGGGCTCCAGATATCATGACTCAGAAGCAGAATGTTGCCTGTGCTAGCCAGAGTGCCACACACGGCTACCATTATAGTTGGGAACAGTGCTTGTGCTGTGACTCCCACAAGAAAAGTCTGGCATACACACAGAGCCCATTTTGTCTCATCTCCGGCATCAGCTTTTCTAAGGAGTGAGCCCCACCTTGTGGTTTCATCTGTATTTTATCCTGAACTAACAAAGCCCCCATGGGCTCAATGCTCACTTCTATTCAGGTGGCTTCATGACCCACAGAGATAGACATGCCTCACGCTCACTGTTCACTCTGGCTCATTCAAGTTGAAGAAGCCAAGAGGAATCAGGGCACACCCCACAATAGGGAAAGAGACGGACAAATATTCTTTTGTACAGAGGATGAGGAGGATGACCCATTAGTTTTATTTTTAAATGATCTCTCTAGATTCTAAAGGAAGGGAGACAGTGGCATGATTTCTGGCATAATCTGAGTCAACCATAAAGAAGGGACTTGTAGAAAGAGAGAGAAAGAGAGAGAGAGAGAGAGAGAGAGAGAGGAGATAGCCTAGGGGATTGGAAGTCCTGAGTTCAAGTCTTGCCTCTCATATGCTATTTGACTATGAGCAAGTCACTTCACCTCAGCCCTCTAGGCAATTTTCTATGAATCTAAATTGCAAAGACAATGCCAACCTACATCGTCCTCACTCAGGAGTTCTCAATAGTGATGAAATCACAGATAGGGTCCTTATTTTTTCTTAAGGTGCTATCATAGACAGATTATTGATTTTTTTTAAAACCACAAATCTGATTTAGTTTCATTCCAAAGACCATTTAATAACCCCTTCTAATGGACAAGGCATTAATTCTATTCCTGGGGACGCAAAGACAAAATAAGACTTATTCCTTGGCCTCAGAGAACCAATAAGTAGTGGGGGAAATAATATACCTGATGCAAATTAGATTATGCTAAATGCAAAGGAGAAGGTCAAAGTGTTAAGAAGACTGATCAGTTACCTGAATTCTCTAGCAAATTTTGTTTTCTCATTTGTCAGAACTACTCTTCTTCACTTTTCCTTAGTCAGTGAAAGCCTTTCAAGCCTTCTCACCATCATGCCAACATCCTAGGAATCTTGTCATTGGGAAATCTCATCCACTCAAAACTACTGTGAGGATCAAATGAGCTTCTGTATATAAAGTGATTTGCCATTTTTAAAGTGTGACATAAATGTTAGTTATTCCTATTATTCTATTACTGTGAATAACAAATTGTGACTATATTTCTATTTGAGTTGGAATTAAAATTTCATAGTCTTGTGAGCTCAAACGTTAAAATTGTCTGTCAAAACCGTAATGACTAGGGAAAAAAATGACCTAATAACTTAAAATTAATTTAATCTGGAGCTGAACAAATACAAGATTTAGCAAAAAAAAATAAAATATTTGATCCTACTAAAAGAATATTTCTCATTGAGCATATGCAACCATTTTCTTGTAAATAAGGAAGTTTCATTTTTAAAGGAATGATGCCAATGAGTCTTGTCAATCATCAACAAGAATTTCTTTAGCAGCTTGCATGTGCCAGGTATTGTGCCAGATGTTAGAGAAAGACTATCTACAATATACTTAGAGAAATTCTAATTTGGATTTTCTATGTTATTCTTTGAAACAAATGACCAGTATTATATATGGAAAAAAAATTAAAATTGACTGAAACTTAAGTCTTAACCTCCATGCCTTGGTATTGTCTGAAATGCTCTCCCCCTTCTCCCCTTAATTTCTTGGAAACTCTGATTTCCTTCAAAGCTCAATTTGGACAACTACTACTACTGCATGAAAACTTTGCCAATCCAAGCTGCTGGTGTCCCCACATATATATTACATTTATCCCTTTGTGGTCATGTTTTCTCCCTATTTGAATGCAAGTTCTGGTTTTCTGTTTGTATTCTCAGGACTTTGGGACAATCCCTAATGTAGCAAGTTTTAAATAATGGTTTATGGATCAGTTGCTTCATACTTTCGAAGACTATGAAAGCAATGGGAACTGTTTTTTGCTCTAGACAGATGACATCTGGAGCTCTGTATTCAGTTCCAGGTTTAAAAAAAATAAACACTTTAGGAAGGAGAAGAGACAAGGTGATCTGGTAGAAGTATTCCAGGCAAACTTGCCTAGAGATTTGCAATGATAATAGTGCTTCTTGCCCTTGCATTGAATCTCCCCCATGAGAAAGGAACCAAAATAATGTAAAATATAATTTTTCTTTGTTCATAGAGGAAAGTCCTGGGTATAAATCCAAACAAATCCAGCAGAGAGCTAGCATGGTGATACTGGCCAGCTACAGGGGTGAAGTGGGGGGGGGGGTTCTCTCTGCCATATAGTTGTGAACTTTTATGGTCAGCTCCTCATTTCTGTACATTTTTTACTGTTACCCCCCATTCCATCCTGATCATATTCTAAGCAACATTAAAATAACATATTAAATTGAATTCTGGAGCAGCAAAGCCAATAAAAGGTCAGAGTGAAACGTTTTTGGCAAGAGCAAGGAGCAGCAGTAATTCCAGGAGCTCTCACCACTCAGAGACAATAAGGGATTTGATATCAAGTCAGAAAGAAATGGGAGGACACCCTGTGTAGGAACTGCAGTGGGACTGAGAGCCATTTGGAAACTCTATTGCCCATTACCCAGTTCCAAATTGCATTTCCCGGGCAGAGAGGAGTGCTAGCAGATGTGATCACAAGGGAACAGAAGCTTTTCCTAGGTAATAAAAAGAATGTAGACTAGAAGAGCTGTGATCATATGTTAGAAACAACAAACATTTACAAACCTGGAGAACTAGTTAGGGAAACACCACTGCAAAAAATCCTGAGGCTTGGGACTGTAACACTATTGCCAACACCCTGTCCCAGGCAAGTAGAGTCCAATTTTAGCATAAAGTTCAAAGTCAAGAAATAAACTGGAAAATTGAGCAAAGAACAACAACAAAAGAAACTGATCATAAAAAGCTACTATGGTGATGGGGAAAATCAAAACACAAACTCAGAAGAAAACAACAATATGAAATAAAGTCTCAAAGAAAAAAACGTAGATTGGACACAAGTCTAAGAAAGAATTCCTAGAAAAAAAACTAAATGAACAAAAGAAAGACATTTTTAAAAATGAAAAAAAGAATAGAGAAAAAATTAGGAAAATAAATGAGAACAATGCAAGAAAATTATGAAAAAATTACTAATTTGCTCAAAAAGGCACAAAAACAAACAAAAAACCCTGAAGAAAATAATTCCTTAAAAATGAGTATTGATTAAGTAGAAGGTAGTGAGTTCATGAGAGATAAAGAAACAATAAAACAAAGTCAAAAGAATGAAAAACAAGAAAAGAAAATGTGAAATATTTCATTGGTAAACAATTAACCTGAAAAATAGACTAAGGAAGAATAAGAATTACTGGACTACCTGAAGGACAATCAAATAAAGAGTCTAAATATCATATTTCAAGATATTATACAAGGTAAGGTAAGTGGCAGAGAAAATAAGAGCGCTGGTTCTACAATCAAGAGGACTTGAGTTCAAATCCAACCTCAGACATTCCATACTTACTAGCTATATGATCCTGAGCAAATCACTTAACCCTAAATGTCTTGTTTCCCTTAGAAAAAAACAAAAAGGAAATTTTGAAGGTAAAGCAAGCTGCTCTGGTATCTAAGAACCAGCGAGTAACATATAAAGTGAAAGAATTCACTTATGACTTTCTACAAGAGATCCCCAAAGGAAAACTCACAGGAATACCATAGCCAAATTGCAGAGCTTTTAAGAATCATTCAAATGTTGTGGCATCACAATATCAAACAAGATTTAGCAACTACCACAACAGAGGAGCAGAAGGATGAGAATTTGGTTTTTTAAGAGAAGGCAAAGGAGCTAGGATTTACTATCAAAAATAATTTACCAGGGGCGGCTAGGTGATGTAGTGGATGTACCGGCCCTGGAGTCAGGAGTACCTGGGTTCAAATCCGGTCTCAGACACTTAATAATTACCTAGCTGTGTGGTCTTGGGCAAGCCACTTAACCTCATTTGCCTTGCAAAAACCTAAAAAAAAAATTTACCCAGAAAACCTGGGTATAATCCTACAGGGAAGGAAATAATACTTAATGAAAATAGAAGACTTCCAGACATGCATGATGAAAAGACATTAGAAAGAACCCTGTTCAGGTAAAGAGGATTATCAGGATGATGAAACCCTTGAATTCTCACCCTCTCAATATTAGCTAAAGGAAATGGGAGCATTTACCCTGGAAAAGAGAACTAAAGATAGCTGTTTTCAAGTACTTGAAAGGCTGTTCCCAATCAGCTTAACCTCTGAGAGCAGAAATAGAAGAAATATGTGGAAATTGTAAATGGTGAATCTAGATCGGATGTCAGAAAATTGGAGATTGAGGAGGTGCAATGGGCTAGATCTCCTCTGAGGTCCTTCCAACTCAGATGTGGTTATGACTCCCAAATTCTTTCCATTCTGACCATACAGCTATGTGCCAATCCAGAATTTCCAAATTCCTACTAAGCACTGGAAATATCAAAGCATAGGCTGGGAGGTTATATTAAAAGACTGCATCCAACTCTGAGATTTCTATGACTCAACACTTTGCATCACATCAAATCCCTAAGGTCAGAAGTCCTTGCATAGTTCTGCAACCATATTGTCTAAGAAAGAATTAGGTCCTTGAGGTCTGGGTAAAGAAGGTGACCAGATACATAGTAGAAAAAAAACAAGAAAGTGCTAGATGGCCCAAGTATTTACATTGTTGGCATTGAGGTATCCTAAGAATAAGAAGGAAAACTTTTATCATGTTGGACAGCTTCCTTCAAGCGATTTATGCAAAAAAATCACATGGATTAAGAGAAAAGAATTAGAGTCAGAAGACTTAGTTTTAAACATTTCTGTCAAATGCTACCTGTATGATTTTGGATAAGGCCTTTTACCTTATCAGGTCTTAATTTCCTCATCATTAAAATAAGGGGCCTAAACAAGGTCCTCTGTGGTCCCTCCTTTACAGCTTGAAATATATGACATATGGTTTATGACATCACTGAGGGTCTGATATAAACTGGTGGAAATAACCCATATTTATGAATCATGAATCCATCAAAGCATTGTCTTCCCCTTTCTAATTCCAAATCAAAACTTATCTTTTTAATGTCCTTTTATCAAGGTTCTACTCAATTATAAAATAGTCTTTGAACTAATATCAATTCATCTCTCTTGCATTCTCTTTTATACACATATGTATTATATATTATATTAATTATATTATTATATCACCCTTCTAGATGATGTATTTCAGTATGCATGGGAACTTTTTGAAATAAAATGTCATATCCCAAAGATTGACAAATAGGAATTTCTAATACTATTATAGCTAGTAAGGAATATATTGACAGCAGGGAGGACTGTGAAAAGCAGGTGAGTGGTGCAGTGGATAGAATGTTTGACCTGAGGTGAAGAAGAGTCAACTTCTGGAATTCAAATCTAATCCCAGGCTCTTACTAGTTGAATGAGCCTGGGTAAGTCACTTGGTCCTGTTTCCCTCAGTTTCCTCATCTGTAAAATGAACAGGAGAGGGAAATGGCAAACTACTCTAGTATCTCTTCCAAGAAAACTCCAAATGAGGTCCCAAAGAGTCAGACATGATAGAAATGACTGAACAAGCAGACTGTGATGCCCCTCAAATCACACGATCTTGCTAATTCAGTCTACAAAAATGATGCAGACACTATATGTAAAAATTTCCAGGTGAGAACATCTGGCAATGGGTTGAATTACCAGGGAAAGGCAAGGGAGAACTGGTGATGTAGTTATCATAAAACCTCACTAAACAGATTCTACAGATATTCAGGAAGGAAAAACCAGAAAACTGAGTTTTTATTGCCATGGATGTGGACATCTTAAAAGATGACAACCAAAATGAACAAAAGTATTCCAGAGAAGGTTAATTGTGGATACATATGATGAATGTGTCATTAAGAGTTTGATCAGTATCTATAAATAATTGATTCGATTCAACAAATATTTATTAAACTCAAGATTATGGGAGAGGAAAAAAAAAGATTAAGCCACAGGGAGCTTGCATATCAGCAGGCAAAATAAAACATGGAATGACAAAGATTCTGGGAGCCTGTGTGACACTACACCAGAATTACAGAGTTCTATGGTCACGGAGAAGAAATTCGAAATGACTTCAGAGGGATTGGAAGTGCAGATCACTAGAGGACTTTGGAAAGGGTCACTAGAACACAAATCCTTGGGGGAATTTCCAGGCTATCAGGCAAAGTTGGGGAAACCAAAGGCATTGTAGGCAGAGGGAACAATATGGATAAAGGCACGGTGGTGAGAGAGCAGCAGGAGAGAAAGAGAGAATGGACTAGTTGATTGGGATGGGCAAGGGATGAAATGGGACAACAATAACAATAATGATAATAGCCTTAGTATGTGGCAATCGCTGCGCTAAGCACATTATCAATATTATCTTATTCGATCCTCACAACAGTCCTGCGAGCTAACTATCATCATTATTATCACCCACATTTTAAAGGAGGAAACCGAGGCAAACAGAAGTGAAGGGACTGAGGGGTCTGAGGCTGGGTGTAAATGAACAAACTTGGAGCAAGGGGATTGACACGATTATACCCAATCACACATGACCCTCATAGGAAATTAGGAGATAAATTGGAATTGAGAGAAAATGAAGACAAAGATCATTTAGAAAAGTACTGCAGAAATTCAGGCAAGAAATGAAAGGAAGGAACAAGACTTATGTGAAGGAGAAAAGAAATAATCAAGAGTTTTCCCTAGATAGAATCAACAAAACTATTAGACCTGAACAGGGGGGAAAGGAATATGGCAAAGCTGATAATAAGCTCCTGAGACCTGGGAAATAGGAATACAGAAATGCAATTAACAGAGATAAGGAAGTCAGGAGAAGGGGCGGGTTGATAGGAAGATGTGTTCAGTTTTACACATGTAGAATTTTAAGAACCAACAATAGTTCTAAGCAGCAGGCCTCTGAAAATATAGCACAAATGCTCAAGAGAGAGGTCAGGGCTATAGGTATAGATCTAGCAGTCTTCCATATAAAGACTGAGCTATGTCACTAGGGAAAACCAGAGAGAGAGAGAGAGAGAGAGAGAGAAGGAAAGAAGGTTGAAAGCAAACACTTGACAAATACCTGTATTTAGAGGAAAGGAAGAGGAAGAAGATGAAATGGCAGAGTAGGGAAATGAAGGGAATAAGCATTTGCATAATGTTTACTGTGACCTCTACTAAGTACTTTTACAAATATGATCACAGTTGAGCTTCCCAACAATCCTGGGAGGCAGGTGCAATCATTTGAGCATGGTGATTGAGATAAGAAAATGGAAGCAGAGAGGTTAAGTAAAGTACTCTAGGTCACATAGCTAATAACTGTTTGAGGTTGATTTGAATTCACATCTTCCTGAGTCTAGAACCAAAATTCTACCCTCTGAGTCATCAGCTGACTCTACAGTCATAGAAGTAGGTGACAGGAATATACAAAATACCCTTAAAGGGACAGCTAGGTGGTGCGGTGGATAATGCATCAGCCCTGGAGTTCAAATCTTAATCTTTACTTATCTGTGTGACCTTGGGCAAGTCATTTAACCCCATTACCTTAAATAGATAAAAAATTTTAAAAAAAGATAAATGGACCCAGGAGTACAACTTCAAGCCAATGGGAAAGACTGAGGAGGCAAGAGAGATATGAATGGATTGATAGAAACCATTCTTCCAGAAGAGGAAAAGATGAGGAAAATGAAGGGTAGGGATGGACAAGCTTATCTTGATATGTAACACCATGGCTTCTTTTACAAATTGAATTATGGGAGAAAAATCACTATAGTTGCATGAAGTTAAGATTTAGCCTGAATCCTAAAAATACTTTATTATTAACTATGAAAGCATAGATCTCTCCATAAATGAATGTCCCTAGAAACTGTTAGCTCCATTATTTATTTAGATGCCAAATGGATTTTTAAAAGACTAGTAGTAATGAAATCACTACTTAATCTCACCTGAGTTTCTTAGTTTAGCTTTTAGTATAACTATAGTCACTGACAATTCAAAGACTTGTTTTTATAACAGTTGCTACCCTGTGATAGGCAAAGAGCATGTCTATTTAACAAAAAAACTGTGAGACATCTGCTGTCTAGTGTGAACCTTTTAAAGCTTGTTAAAATATATATATATATATATATATATATATATATATATATATGAGAGAGAGAGAGAAAATCAAGGAGCATTTGACAAGCTTTTTTGGATCCTCATTAAGGACAAGTATTTGAACCTGTAGCTTAAATTTCGTGGGCACAGTAGGTCTAAGTTTTATGCTGTGTGACTAAAGCAGCAACTGGTAAAAACTTGTAAACCTCATAGACCAAAGAAGCCTTTCCAAATATTAAAAAGAACAACTTAACAAGCAGTTACACAAAATCACAAGACACAAATAGTCTTCCTTCCTCTGTTCGACACAAGGCACTGTTGAAACCTGACTGCAAATCCTTGCAAAAGTCTTTCTTGTCAGCAAGGTTTCTTCCTTCCTGCCTGTGCTGAAGACAGAAATATCTTGTATTACAAAAGCACACCTTCACTGAGAGTTGAGGATAGAAGGCATTTTGAGGAATTAGAGGAAGGATTAAAATTCATTTATTGATAATTCAGAAAGCAAATAACCACCATCCATCAACTTGGGTTACTTGTAATTTTTTTAGGAAAAATTTTACTGCATGATTCTTTGGTTCACAGTTTCAGAATAATAAGAAACTATGATTTTTAAAAAAATTTGTACAAGGTCTAAAACAAGTTTAAAATTTGTGGGGGGGAAGTACTAGATTTGGAGGCAAAGATAGAAGGTTCAAATCCTGGATTTTTTTCCCCTTTATGATTAGTCAGGTGTGATCATATCTGGGGCCTCAGTTTCCCCAACTATAAAATGGAGGGGTTTGATCCAAAGACCTCTGAAGAACTGAAAATCTATAGTTTTATGATCTAGTACCCCAAAATGGAATTTTTTTATTTGTTATGTACTTCTTAAAAGCTACTTTTTCTAATGCAGATTTCACTGTCTATGCCCATGTGGAACGAGTTCAGAATGTGGATTCACAGAAAGGGTTAAGCCAGGAATATCACTTTTCCCCAGAGAAAACAACACATGCATTCTCATCTACAGACAGGCAGATGAACCAGAAAGACTATTATTTCCCCCTTCAAAAGGAAAATAAACTTTTATTGACATGTTTAGTTAGGCCTGGGTGTGTTTATTACCTGAGGATGGGAGAATAATAATCCTGTCTCTTCATGCTTAACTACAGCCCTGTTGCCAGGAATGTTTCTTGCCAACACGGGAACTTCCAGGTCCATCGCCTAAAGAAGGTAAGGAGGAAAAGATAGGTGGGCTGTTTGCAGAGAGAAGAACCCAACTTGTAAAAGCACTCCCTCCATAGACGCAGGAATGAAGGCTGGGGTAGGGTATTGTTTAAATATTCTGCTTGTCACATGATTGAAAGACCTAAATTTTTAATCACTGTAAGTGGATTTGGAAACCTGGAAAATTCATCGATGAGAATAGCATTCTGGCCACAATTACTGTGGTGACACTGAGAAAACCCTCTTCTCATAGGGTACATTTTACACTGATTCACTGACAGGTTGGAGAATATATTTTTAATTACCATCATTACTTTCCCTGATGAGCCATTTTCCTTCAGTACAAGTGAGATGAGCACCATGAGTCCTGAATGTATTTCTTTGGCAGGCAGACAGGATGAAGAAGGGGCCTGAAAGATGGTGTTGATTATACCCTGCATAGGACTTCCCTTCCTCAGAATGATAAGTAGAAAGTGCTGGACTGTTGTGTCAATAACATTCTGAAAAAGAGGTACCCAAAGCAGACTCTCCAAGGAGTTGATGGACTGACCCAACATCACTGAAACATAGGGAGGCAGTGGAGAGACCTTTACACCTAAATGGAAAGAGCTTGGGTTGCAATGTTGTTTTGCTCCTTATGACTTTGGCAAGACAAGTCATTTCCCTAGGACTCAATTTCTTGATCAATAAAAGGGGAATAATAATACTTCTAAAGAAGCTAGAATGCACAGTACATAGTGCACCGGGTCTGTAGACATGAAGATTTCTATTTGTGAATTCAGACACATGAGCTGTGTGACCCTGCCAAGTCACTTATCCTTGCCTGTCTCAGGTTCCTCACCTGTAAAATAAGCTGGGGAAGGAAATGGCAAATCACTAATGTTTTTGACTGAAAACCCCAAACAGGTTCATAATGAGTCACACACAACTGAAAAATAACTGAGCAAATAAGTCCTCTAGCACCCAGATCACAGAAGGATAGGAAAAAAGGGAAAAAAAATATTCAGTAAGCACTTACTCAGGCAGCCGGGTACCATGCCAACTGTTTTACAAATATCATACAACCATGAGAGACTGGTGCTACTATTGTCATCATTTTACAGTTTAGGAAACTGAGGCAGCAAAAGTTAGGTGTGTGTTCATAAATATGTATATACAATACACATATAAACATACACATACACACACACATACACATGAGCTAACTTACATAAAATTCCTCTACTAACCTAAAATGCCATAGAGAGCTCAGTAATTATTAAATTTTCAAAAACAGTTGACCTCTTCTTATCTGGTGTCAAGGAATAAATGAAGAAAGCACATTATGGGCAATATTTTATTAGGCTTTTGCTAAACCATGTTTTAGGGAATGGAGTTAAGTTAAGTGGCTTGATTTAATGCCTTGCTTTAGGAAATTTGTTCTGACAATGTCATATAATATCAGTAATTCCATGTAATAATGAGCTCTCATCATGGGGCTGGAATTTGTTTCTAGAGATGACCAGTCTTATAATCCTAATTTACAAATTCCATAACTGAATAACTTTAAAATCTCAATTTCTCCTAGGATTACAACTCTAAACTGGTCTCTTTAGAGTGTGACCGTAATCCAAAAGAATCTACTTACTTGGAGAAGTTGGCCATAAGAAGAGCTGCCTACTCTGGGAGAATCTAAGTATATAAATATACCATAAATATAAAAGTGGGCAGTGACATAGTATTCCCCCAACTTTGACTGCTCATTGGTAAGGGCATCCTTCTTATGACCTCACCTTTTCCTTGCCTGGTCTTCCTTCACCCTCATCATGGCTTACAGCTGGTATGGTCTACATGAGTGAATGGTCCTTGAGGGCATGAGACACTTCATTTCTGTCTTTGTAGCTTCTGTGTATATAACCAGCACACAGTAGATACTGGTTAACCTGATATGAACTTTGATTGGGCACCTTATAGAAATACTCTTATCCAAGGTTGGGCTGGAATAGATGACTCCAGATTCTGAGGATCTAGGACTCAGTGAAAATTTTAAACACTTTCCGTTTTTCCTCTCCAAATATGCTTCCTGTAGTCCTAAAGCTTTGCACCTGTTGGCAATGCCTTTTTTGCTTGTTAAAATAATCATGTTTCTTTGTCATAGACAGCAGCTGAGAACAGAACCAGTAGCTGGAATCACACAAAGCTCTGTGGGTTTAAATTCAATAGTTGATGTGCATCCTACAGCCTGATCAGATTTATATTGCTTTACTGTGTCTTAAAAACATGATAGTTTTTCAAAGTCAAACATGGTTTCCATAGCCCACTAAAGAGAGATTTTAGTTAACATTTATCCCTCTCCCTCCCACTAACCAAACTTAAAATTTTGGCTATTGTAAGGTTATCTCAAAGAGAGGTAAGCTAACAAATGGAATTTTATTTCTCACATGTCTTTTGGAAAATATATCTCATTGAGGAGCAAATAGATTACTTCCTTCAGAAGTTTTAAAAAAAGATAAACCACAAAATATTTATTCAATGATTAAGCATTTTGGTTGAGTAAACTTCACAGATATACATACATTTTAAACTTTTCAGACTAGATTTAATAAAAAAAAAATCTAGGGCCAAAGATGGGCTAAGGATTTTAAGAACACAAAATCGACATTTTAAGGCAATCAGAATAGCCTTGCCTTAGAAAGAAATGAACTGAACAAATAATTGTTCTATTGAAATGATAGTAGATTGCCAGATGACATGTATATGCTAGCAAATATCTCAACAAATTCCACCCCACTCCCTCTACAGAATGAATATTGATTTTTAAAAAGAGGGGAAAAGGGGTGGCTAGGTGGCACAGGGGATAAGAGCACCAACCCTGGAGTCAGGTGGACCTGAGTTCAGATCCATTCTCAGACACTTAATAATAACATAGCTGTGTGACCTTGGACAAATCACCTAACCTCATTACCTTGCAAAAAGGGGGGGGGGGGGGGGGGGCAGAGAAATATTTACATGTTAAAAATCAGTTCCATGAAAACCTAATGATTGTTATTGTAAGAATTCAACTTTTTTTTTAGGATTTTTCAAGGTAAATGGGGTTAAGTCATTTGCCCAAGGTCACACAGCTAAGTAAATATTAAGTATCTAAGGCTGGATTTGAACCCAGGTACTCCTGACTTCAGGGCCGGTGCTCTATCCACTGTGCCACCTAGCCAACTTTTCAAAGTTGAATTTAGATAGCTAAACAGCAGCTATAGAGAAATAGCAAATATAAAAACACAATGAAAACTAAGCAGTAGGCAATGGGCCTTAGAAATGTTTGTGTTCTTTACATCTTTATTGGGAAAGCAACATGAGAAGAAAACTAAAACAAGTGATTCTGCTCCATGGAAATTTTCCCTCTCACTGTATAGACAGAAATGAGTGAACTTTTTTCTTTTTTGTTTTGTTTTATTAAATGACATCATATTCAGGGAAAATATCAGATGAACAATGTAGGTCAGAAAAAAAATGAATGGTTTATTTCTTCCCCCCGGTTTCAACTCTGAGCAGTTATTTAGGAAGACTAAAATAATGGTAAAATAATAGAATGTCTTTCAGATCTTAATATGGGGCTAACTGGTATCTGGCTCAATAAATAGAAGTATGGTAGAAATACTGTGATGAAATTATAACTCGGCCAGGACTGATGCAGACATAAAATAAAAGAGAACAAGAAATATAAAAGCAAGAAATGTATTTAATGAACTAGAAAATACAATGCATATGGACAGAAGTTGAACATTTATCAGGGAGGTTGCAGAGGAATGTGTTAAATTGGACTTCATGTCCTTCATCCAAGTGTCACCTAGCACTGAGAACATGATGATTTAATCTTTTTTTGACTTGTGCTTTTAACATATCACAATACTTTATATGCAAGTTAACAAATATTTTAGAGCCTTCTTTTGTAGGTTAGAGATGATAAGCAAAATAGCTCATATGCTGTTATTTCCTAATACAAAATGCTACATTTATAATAATAAATTGAGCGGCGGCTAGGTGGCGTAGTGGATAAAGCACCGGCCCTGGAGTCAGGAGTACCTGGGTTCAAATCCAGTTTCAGACACTTAATAATTACCTAGCTGTGTGGCCTTGGGCAAACCACTCAACCCCATTTGCCTTGCAAAAAAAAAAAAAAACCTTAAAAAATAGTAAATTGAGCTTAATCATGGAAAGACTAAAGTGCAGAGCTTATTTATCTGATAACAGAATAAAGAATAATTACTGATTTTATAAGGAGTTACTCAAGGACCTTCCACCCTGAGTTTATCCTCCAGGACACTAGGATTTGTTGAACCAAAAAAACAAAGTCTGGAAAATGCTTGCTATTGGGAAAAGTATTGTTGACTTACCCTGCCTCACTCCCTCCCCCACCATGTACCACTCAAGGGTTTCCAGCATGATCACACTGAGGCTTGTAATAACTAAAGTTGTAGAGCCAGCTGTTTTGGGGTAAGATTTGCTGTTATACAAGACCAAATTTACTGATGGATGAAATTTAGGTTCCTCCATATTAAAGTCATTTTGCTCAAGTTGTGGCACTAGTACTTAGTAGCAGTTTTTTTTTAATTCTAGTAACACACTGTCCATCATCTGCTCTTCTGGTATATTTAAAGGTGAATCCTCAGATATGGAGAGCATCAGTAATACCACAAAGTGAAATCTCACATATTACACACAATTGTGCCAGAGTAGATGAAGTTGTATTATGATCTATCACAATGGAAATATTGAGAAGGTTCATGTATGACCCCTTTCACACCTTCACCAAAACTACATGTGTGTGCTCTCACACCCTGTGCATACCCTCCAGAGTCCTATTAGTTTTCCATGTCTTTCCCAACTAGATTAGTCATTGGTACCAATGGGCATTAAAAAAAATAGAGAAGTTCAAGCCACTGGGAAGCCCTTTTGTTGCTGTCTGCTTCAAAGTCCAACAATGCTGTAGGTAATCAGAAGATGAAGAAGGTCAGTAACTCCTAGAACTAGAAATGCAAATTAAAACAATGAGCTATCATCTCACATCCATTAGATTAGCCAAGATGAGAAAAAGGGAAGATGATCTAGATAGGTTGTGGGAGGAATGGGACATTGATGCATTGCTGATGGAGTTGTGAATGGATCCAACCTTTCTAAAGGGCAATATGGAACTATGCCCAAAGAGCAATAAAACTGTTCATACCCTTTGATCCAGCAATTTCAATTCTGGGACTATATCAGAAAATATTGTAAAAAGTGGGAAAAGTCCCACATGCTCCAAAATATTCATAGCAGCTCTTTTTGTAGTGGCAAAGAATTGGAAACTGAGGGGATGTCCATCAATTGGGGAAAGGCTAAACAAGTTATGGTACATGAATGCTATGGAATATTTATTGTTCTATAAGAAACCATAAATGGTCAGACTCTAGAGAAGTATGGAATGACTTACAGGATTGATATTAAGGGAAGGGAATAGAGTTCAGAGAACAATGTACACATCAACAACAACCTTGAAGGAAGTAACTCCTCTCAACAGTCCAGAGAGCCAGGACAACTGTATTTGACTGGTTATGAATTATATTATCCCCAACCAGAGGAAGAAAAACAAAACAAAACAAAAAGGAAAAAAAAACAACCCTTTCAAATTTGATGAACACTTCATAAAAATTATCTCTTATGTATCTCTTTCCTTAATCCTAATTCCACATCGCCAAAAACTACTAATGTGTAAATATGTTTAATAAAATATGTATGTAAAATGCCAATCTGACTGTTCCCTGTTGAGGGGAGGGAGGAAGGAAAATTTTAACTTGGAAATATGCATGTACACAAATGGATAAAAATAAATTAATTAATTAAAAAATAAAAAGAAACTACTAGAACTCTCCCTTTTCAATCTACCATTCTTTTCCCAGGTTTTCCCTACACCACTCCCTGGAAATGTCTTATCTGTCTCTGAGAGACTACAAAGTAGCCAGGACAAGGAATAAAAGAAGGACTATTTTTATCAGAAGCACACCATCTCAATGTCTGAGTATGTACTCAGACCTCTCAAGTCTGTTTCCTTTCTAAACAAAGATATTTGCACAGGCAGAAGGGCACTGTACAAACTCCTGGTTTGAGTTTATTCTATCCCTTGAAGAGGGAAATAGCAACAAGAAATAAAATGATTTATTCAAAATATCAACTATAGAAAAAAAAGAACTTTTAGGCTCCAGAAAATATAGCATTGCCCTCCCAGTTGTGAAATGTGCAGAACTTTATTGACAAAGACTTCGCTTCTATAAATAAGACAAGGAGTGATGGGCAATTTCAGGTTCCCACATTCAACAGTCAAGTGATATATAATTACCTCCAGAATTGCGGCTGACATTCCTTCTGAAATGGAGCTATTCACGACAGCGAAGCAATTTTTCACAATGGCGTGAAGATCTTCTCGAGGCATCTCCCCCATCAATTGTACCCCAGCTGTCCTAGAAATTAATCATGTTATGAAGAGCAAGTCCCTTGACTTTCTTGCAGGGGTGAGAGAGCAAAGGGAAAAGATCCATGATCTTTTCCAGAAAATGCTATGAATAAATACAAATTATAGTTGATTCCAGGCAACTGGTATTGCAGTAGCAAGTGTATGGGCATTCTCAGGAAGACCTAGATTTAAAATCAGCCTCATACACTAACTGTGTGACCCTGGACAAGTCACTTCACCTTTGCCTGTCTCAGTTTCTTCATCTGTAAAATGAAGATAGTAGCACCTATCTCATAGGGTTGTTGTAAATGTCCAATTGAGATCATGTTTAAAGCACTTAATCCAATGCCGGCCACATAGTAAATGTGATAAAATGGTAAGTATTGTTGTTGTTATCATTATTATTATTCTCCAGAAAAAGTTGTATGAGGATAGTGAATTCTATTGTAGAAGACTCTTCAGACATTCCTTTCTCGTCAAATTCATATGAAAAGAGAGAGGTAAAGGTTCAAAGCTAAGGAAATCTCACATTCAAAGCCAAATTTTGTAAGTTATCTTTTGAGATTAGCTCCTAGGACTCTCTGTGGCCACCTGTCCTAAAATATAAGCTAAGAGATTAACTCTGACCTGTTGCTTTGTTTCTATTCTGTAGAATAACTAGAAAGAAGCTTTCACTCTTTGACTCTCTTTTAGTTGCGTAGCAAGAACAGTGCCCCTACCTTTTCACTCTGGCTTTCACTTCACTTGTAAACACTGGATCAACCTAGGAGAAGGAAATAATAAAGAACAGTCTGGAAAATGTCACATGGCAAATTGTCACATGCATCTCTTAGTCTGCTACTCCATACACTAAGGACAGAAGCAGGACTCAGGATGAAAGAAGAGACAACTGCATTTTTTGCATTCAAGCCAAAAGGGGCAGACACCAGCTGGCCAGAAATCAAATGAGAGGAAGTTATTGAAGAAAAGAAAGAGAAAGAAAGAAAGAAAGAAAGAAAGAAAGAAAAGAAAGAAAGGAAGGAAGGAAGGAAGGAAGGAAAGAGGGAAGGAAAGAAAGAGGGAAGGAAGAGAGAGAGGAAGGAAGGAAGGAAGGAGGAAAGAAAGGAGAGAAGGAAGAAAGGAAGAAAGGGAGGGAGGAAGAGAGGAAGAAAAGAATACAGAAAGGATGAAAGAAGGAAAGTCATTCCACTTAACCTGAATTATCCTTTAGGAAGGAAGGAACATGTTAGAAGAGTATTCAGCCAATATGAAGCAAATGAAAACCTCAAGGAACAACAGAATGTTTTATCCAAAAATATCTTGCAATAGAAAGGAGGGCTAAATTTGGAATCAAGAGGACCTAGACACAAAACCAGAATCTGCATATATAATACCTGTGTGACCATAAGCAAGATCATGGGTAACATTTTTGGTCAACTAGAAAATAGTAATTCTATGATCCTAAATTGAGTTGATTTTTTTTAAATTTGGAATTGCACTGAAACGAATTCAATACTACTAAGAAAGGTTTTCTTCATCACATGAGGACTAAGTGAATTTAGTTGGCCAGGTCAAATTGGAACCCCTTTAGTAATTCTTAGACTAAAGATTAGGCAAGGGTTTGCCTTTAAAATACAGGTTTAAAAACAACACAACAAAAAAAATTGTTACAAGGGTTTAAAAGCAATGCATAATTACAAATTATATTTACTCTGTCAGAGAAGTTAATGGAATCAGCTATGTAAAAGTCAGAGATCTTGACTTCTATTCCAGGCAAAATTATAGAATGTATTCGCAGGATATCTAGAAGAGAATTGCTCCCAAAGAACAAGCAGGGCTTCATCAAGAAAGGGCATAAGAGACCAAGAATAGATGATGCTTCACTAACATCATTAATTTCTTTCCTTTTTAATAAGGTACTTAGTAAACTGATTGGTCTAGGAAACATGGTGGAAATAATTTACTTGGATTTTAGCAAAGCATTTGATAAATTTTCTCATGATATTGTGGTGGGAAAGAAGGAACGAAGGCGAGATGTGAGCTAGAAAATAGTACAATTTTAGATGGACTTAGAGATGATTAAATTAGCCAGGCCAAAATAATCATTTGAGTTGATTAGGAAGGAGGTATCCAATCAAATTTCCCAGTGGTTTGTGATCTGGTCCTGTGCTAGTTAATATTTTTTAATTGGTGACTTGGATAAAAGCATTGACAGAATGCTTATAAAATTTGTAGAAGACACTGATCTATTTCTATTGAGGGTACCACCATCCTTCCAGTTCTATGTATTCGTAATCTCAGAGATAGCATCAATTCCTCACTGTCCCTCACCCTCCACATCTAATCAGATGCTAAATCTAATCAATTCTACCTACACAATATTTCCTCATCCATTCCTTCCACTCCACTCACACAGCCCTCTCCATAGTTCAGATTCTCCCTGATCATCTCCTGGATTATCCCAACAACTTTCCCCATCTCAAGTCTATCCTCAAAAGTGTGGTTAGAACACAGGTCATCCAAAAAGTAAACAGTGCCTAAACTTAAGCAACATTAAGAGAGACCAAGTCCAGAAATTAGGAAGCAATAGTCCTGTTGGTACTCTGGCCTGGCAAGAACACAAGTGGGGTACTGCATTCAGCTTTTGTGGGTGCTACATTTTAGGAAAGGCATTGGTAAAATGGTCAATATTCATAAGAAGATGACCAAGATGTTGCTATATGAGGATGCTGAACTCTGGAGACTTACCCTAGAAAAGGGAAAACAGATAAGGGTAGTAAGAGGGAGATTGTGAACATGCTCATGCTTTATGATAAGAGCTATCATATGGAAGAATTGGTTTGAAACCCAGAAGTAAGAAGTAGGATCAAAGGGAAGAAGCTGCAAAGAGGCAAAGCTAGGCTTGACATAAGAAGGAACTACCTAATAAAAAGAAGTATTCCAAAGTGGAACAGTTCCTTCGGAAAGTCTTCAAGCAAGATTGGATGATGGCATGACAGACCGATGACAATTTTTCCACCCCAAAACTTGGTTGGACTAGTTGACTACTCAAGCCTCTTCCTAAACAAAAATCGGGTGATTTTAAGAATCCTAATTTCAAATTTTTCTTCCATTACATATCTAGGCATCAAATGCTTCAGCATATTTTCAGAAGGTTCTATTTATCTGAAATCACTTCTCATCCTCAGGAATGATTCCTACAATGGAACATTTCAAAATAGCCAAGTTTAAAGGGTCCAATTCCTTACCCTCCAAAAGCTTACAGTCTTATAAGGGAAATAAAGTCATGTGGATACCACTTAATTAAGGATGAGTTACCTGAATTCTTTTACAGAAGACTTTCTAGAAAGTAATAAGAATAAGATTACTGTAGCAAATGGAATTTTATCTAAATCCACAAGCATGTTAGAGCTTAGTGTCAAATATGCTTAGCTGGTTCAATAACTGCTATCATCATTCTTGTGAACTCTCTGAAGCTTAGTAATAAAGATATTCCTTAATACCTGAAGGCAATTTCTTTTTAAATAAAGGCCTGTCATTTTTCCCCTATTTCAACTAAATCACAAATATAATCTACCAATTCTTCAACTGCTTTAGAACCTCACTAAAATTCTATTTGCTGAGGAGCCAAATTTAGCATAAGGTAGATCTCCTTCCCTGCATGGAGTAAGTTAGTAAGTTTACTTATTAGAAGTACAGAGAGAACTTAATTAAAAGACCTTTTCAACAAAAGTTCCACAGCATAAACCACTGCAGGGCAGATTTCTAACTAGCATCCATTTAGCACATCTGACTCATCCAAATACAACTAATTTTTCAGCAACATGACAAGTGTCTGCTTTTGCTCCAATAAATTTGCCCCTTTCTCCTGTTATCAACAATGAGTACAACCAAAAACAAAGGTGAAGGCACAATCTGTAAATTAATGGAAGCACAACAGAAGATGCCAGTTTCCTTGTGATAGATGAGGGTGTGAATACATTTAGCTCATATTCTATTCCCGGTACTATCTTTATTTTTATAAGTGATGAGTTAGTAACACAATCTGATTATTATTGACTCTCATTGACACATTGTTCAGACAAGGAAATTCAAATAAAGTGCTTAGAAAAAAGAGAATAGCATTCCAGGAATATAAATCTTAACAAAATGCTATTATGTACATCAAATATTTCATTTCACAGATTATTCTCAAATTAAGCGTGCAACGGATATTTAGATTCCATTTTTTTAAACTTGTGAATTTTCTGACAATTTGGGTGATAGGGCAGTTGTTTTTGTCATTGTTTTATTCATTTTATTTATTTATTTTTTTTACTTTGAAAGGCTGGTGAATTGGTGAAAACTCATCTGTAACATATAATTAAATAGTTTTGGAAGCATAAAATATGAGTGAAATTCTGGTGCATTTGAAAGCAACTTCTAGAAACTTTCAACAACAGCTTTTTTTTTTTAGGTTTCTCAAGGCAAATGGGGTAGTGGCTTGCCCAAGGCCACACAGCTAGGTAATTATTAAGTGTCTGAGGTTCAATTTGAACTCAAGGACTCCTGACTCCAGGGTCAGTGCTCTATCCACTATGCCCCACCAATTGTCTTTTTAAGCCTAAAAATGGTTTAGAAATAGGTGCTGTCAAATTTACATAACAGTAGTTTCATTAAAACTATGTTAAGCCTATTTATCTATTGTTATGCCCTAATGCAGAGAGCTTGTTTCTTCAGTACTATTCCCCAGCATTCTCCACCTGAAAGCAAAGATTTTTCTTTTTTCCCAGCTCAAATGTTACAAGGGTTCATTCCTGCTTTGCTACTTACCATCTCTCGACTTCCTGCTGAATTCTGGGCCACTTTTGTGACACTCTTCACCTAATACCTACATCCTAATTATCTCCCCATTTAACTTTGAACAGCTGTCCTCTACATTATGTAAACCCTCAATGCCCAACCCAAGGCCCTATAGCAGAACATGACATTTTACTGCTTATTGCATGGTTCCATATCCATTTTGACCTCTTTGCTTAGCTTCTTTGTCCTCAATACTTTAAAAATCACCAATATGTTTCTTGATTCCCTTCTGAGAAAGCAGTAGGTTGAGGATCGTTTGAGAAATCCAAAGGCAACTCAAGGAAGCATTCCTTTTCTTTCTTTCCTTTTATTAATATTAATTTTTAAAATTTACTTTTAACAATTCTTGAGTCACAGATTCTCTCCCTCCCTGTCATCCTTCCCTCAGAAGGCAAACAATATATCAGTTATACATGTGAAATTATGTTAAAAAAAGTTCCACATTAACTATATTATCAAAAATAGAGTGAGAAAATTTATACTTCAATTTGTACTCATAGTTCATAAGTTCTCTCTCTGAAGGTAGCTAACATTTTTGATCCAGGAGGCCTTTAGAATTGTCTTGGATCTCTGGATTGATCATTGTAGCACATCTTCCATAGTTTATCACCATTACAACATTACCTTATGCACAATGATCTCCCAGTTCTTCTGCCTTCACTTTGAATCAATTCACATAGATTTTGCTATTTTTTCAGAAACCACCTCCTCTATCATTTCTTATGGCACAATGAAATTCGATCACAATCATAGGACATGACTTGTTCAGCCATCACTCAATTTGTACATATATTTTCTTTCCCTTCATCTTTGATGTCTTTGGACTACCAGAGAGTAGTAGTATTACTGTATTAATGGGTATGCAGAATTTTATGGCCCTTTAGACAAAGTTCCAGATTATTCTCTGAAATGGTTGGATGAATTTACTGATTCATCAACAGTTCACCAATTTACCTATTTTTTCCTCAGCCCCTCTAACATTTGCCATTTTTGATAGTTGTGAGGTTATATCTCAGAATGTTTTAATTTGCTTTAGCATTTTTAACATAATTATAAATAGCTTTGATTTCTTCTGAAAATTTGCTTTTGACCACTTCAAATTTGACTTTATCAGAGAAACTAGCTGTAATTTTTTTTTATTGGGAAACAATTATTTTTTTAAGTTCACTCCAATGAGCTTTCTGGGACTTGGAATGAGTTAGCAACCATGGGAGATAATTCTGGAAAATTTTGGCTCTGAGAACATACACCTTTCACCTATGGTGGAGCACCATCCACCAAAATTAAGTTCTAAGGGAACAGCTGCATGATATATTAGATAGATATCAAAGATACAACTGTTCACAACTGGAAGAAACAAGTCAAGCGTCAGAGAACAGATTAAAGATAGATATCGAGAAGGAAAAAAAAAAGACCTAACACTAGACCTGTTCAATATGGCCCTAGATTATAAATTCTATCAGAATTCTTCAAACAAAGGTTAGGTGACCATTTGTTGGGCATGCTGTAGAAGGCATTATATTTTGGGTCAGAATGGGACAAGAGAGACTTCAAATTCTTTCCAGCACTGAAAATCATAATTTCAATGAAGCTTGCTCTTTTCTTTCTCATTTCTGTCCTATAGGTATGAATTAGGTTATAGGCCTAATATTTAAAATTTTCCTTCAAATAATGAAATCTAATATCATACTTGGAAAGACCCCCAAATGAATCAGTCTTGATATACAAGGATATAATACTCATGTTCAAGATGATTTTTCTAATTCCACAAACTTTTATTGGGTAACTGCTATGTGTTTTAATCTCCTCTGTACATTAAGATGTTATATAATCTATTCCTTTGTTTTCTAAGATATTCATTCTGGATTTCTATTCTTGTGATCATTTATTTAGAACACAATTCATCTAGTATAAGTGAATTATTAGATCTTAAAAGACCAATGCAATATTTTACATCTTAACTACAGGTAGTATAAGTTTAACCTTTAAAGGTAAAAACTAAACTGTTTTAGTCCATTTCTAGCTTTACTTTCTATTTAAGGTCATTTTTCAACTCTCTTGTTGCAGTGGATTTGAACAAAATGCAAATTCAAAGTGAAGGGCAGACATTTTGACTTAATGAAAACACATTATGACATTTTACATGGCAATAGCTATCATAAACAAAAAAGAAAATCCATATTTCCTCCATAGATATGCATTTTCTAATTTAAAAAAAAAAGCTTCTACTTTTAAGATTAAAGAAAATAAATTTAGATTTGATTAGGCAAGTTGAAAGATTTCCCATGATAATTTCTTATCATACTTTCATATTATATTATTTGTCATGGAACCTCAAAAAATATATCCAGTCATGATTCCCTTATAAGCAGAAACAATATAGGAATTAAAATGTCTGAATTAAAAGTTAAAAGAACTTTAAAAGAAAAAAGGAAGAAAGCAAAGAATACCAATAGTGAGTAATACTGGTTTCTCTTTGATACCTAAAATAAATGGTGTGTGTTCTAAATATGGTTGACAAAGGGCAGGATCATACTTTTGCTGGACACTGATAAATATCTACATTAATTCTTATGCCATGCATGTAGCAGAATGAAGTGCATAGTATACTTGAAACTAGAGGACGCTAGCAGTTCTGCTACTTAACATGTCTTTGCTTTTGAACAATCACTTCAACTCTCTGCTCCTAGTTTCCAGTTCTAAAGTGAAGCAGTCAGAATTGGATGACTTCTAAGGTTTCTTCTGGCTATAATATTTTATGAGTCTATGCAAGCTCAAAAATAGACAAATATCCACATTTTGGACTTGATGGATCACTGCCTGGCTCTTTGGGCAGGGAGCAGAGGCAGTAGTGGAAGGAGTATGATGAGGGAGGTATAAAGCAGAGAAAGAGACCTCAGAACCCTGGTCCTAGAGCAGGGTAAGAACATTTCCCCTTCCAACCATCCTGAAGTTGAAGAAGATGCTCTGGAACAGGGCAAGGCCACAAAGACAGAACCAATGAGCTGTGGACAAGGCGTCTTGGTCTTAAGATGATCTCCCACCCCTTTTGAAAATCTCAGAATTTCAGATTTAAAGGGAAATCTACATTAGAAATAGAATACCCTGTACCATATCCCAGACAAATAGTCATTGAGTTTTTGTTAAAAAATCTTGAGGGGAAACAATTCCCACTATTCTCTGGGGCAGCCCATTACTCTGGGTCCTATCTAGTTATTAGCAAGTTTCCTCTTACATCAAATCTGAATGTGCGTCTTTGAAACTTCCAACCGTGAACCTAGGTTTCCTTTGCTAGGATCAAGCAGATAATCAATCCCTCTTCCAGTGCAATCTTAAAATACTGAAGATGATTATCAAGTATTCTCCACCACTTGTCTCTTCAATTCCTTCAATTGACCTCAGAGGACAAGAACATGAGGTTCTGCACTATCCAAGCTGCCCTCCTCTGGATACTCTCCAGCTTACCAATGTTCTTCTTTAAACTACAACACTCAGAACTGAACATAATATTCCATATGTGGGCTGGCCAAGGCAGAGTATACAAGGCCCATTACCTCATCACCTACTTATTTCTAGATGCTATCTTCTCTTTATGCAGCCCAAGGTAGTGTTTTACTTTCCTCTGTTATTGCTCATAATAGGTTTGGGAACCATCTAAAACTTCAGGTTTTTTTTCCCAGACAATCTGCTATGGAATCATGACTTTCTATACTTTGCATTTGTGAAGGTGATCTTAAAATCCAAATGTAAGATTTTACATTTTCCACTATTAAATGTTATTTTATTCAACTGCACCCTACTATTTCAACCTGTTGAGTTTCTTTTAAATCCTTACTCTGCCATCCAGAGCCTTAGCAAAACAAATGTTGAGAAGCATACCACCTATGACTATCTGAGTCACTAATTTAAAAATAATGACAATAACAAGTGACAGAAGATCAAATACCAACCCTGGAGCACTCCACTGAAGACCTGCCTTCCCAGCTGTCACAGAATCATTAAAAACTCTCTTTGGGTTCAGATGTTCAACCAATTTCAGTTTCCTGGACTACTGTCTATTCCACATAGCAATGACCTTTGCTCAAGAATAGCCTATGACACTTTATCAAAGCCTTTGTTGAAATCTGGATAAATTATATCTGAGGCATTGTCCTGACCTGGTAGTTTTGAAATTCTGTCAAAAAAAGAAAATAAGATTAGTCTGATATGACCTATCCTTGATGATGTTGCCATGGTGGCTCTCTGTGGACAATGTTTACTTTCCTACAGGTTCCCTAATCCTATCTCTAAAGGTATATATTAGAATTTGCCCTGATTGTCACATGTCCTATGTCAGATTCCATTCAAACAACTTGACTATAACATATATAGAGATAGCCTAGACAGATATATAGAAAATGGAATCCACATCTACTTTCTATTATAAGCTGTCATTTTTGTTTTAGCTTCTTTTTTCTTTTTTTTAATCACTCTTACAATTTGAAGCTAAAAAAAATTGAAAAGTCATAGAAAAGCATCTGCAGGGCAGCTAGGTGGAAAAGTAGATAGAGCGTTGGCCCTGGAGTCAGGAGGTCTTGAGTTCAAATCTAACCCCAGACACTTAATATGTCTAGCTATGTAACTTTGGATAAATCATTTGACCTCATTGCCTTAAATAAATAATTTTTTTAAAAAAGTATCTGCAGGGCGGCTAGGTGGCGTAGTGTATAAAGCACCGGCCTTGGAGCCAGTAGTACCTGGGTTCAAATACGGTCTCAGACAATAATTACCTAGCTGTGTGGCCCTGGGCAAGCCACTTAACCCTGTTTACTTGCAAAAACCTAAAAAAAAAGTACCTGCAGCTCTCTGAAGAGATACTGCATAAGACAAAACTATAAATTAAGAGAATTAAACAAATTTCTAAAGCACAATTAAGTCAGCTTTTGTCGTTTTCTGGGTGCTACTGTACAGATAAAGAAGCCTTGCCTACAACTGAATTGTGATTTGAGCATATCTCCCTAAATTTCCAGACACACAATTCTTACCAAAGATTAGAAAAGGCAACGAACAGAAGCAGAGAAAAGTAATAAAGGACCATCCTCAAGAAAGCTCTGCCTTATGGGCACATGACAGACACAGAAGCCAATATTTAATGGTTGAAAAAAATCATTACTTCTTGGCAGAGATTTATGACAGGAAAGAAACATATAGAGCACCCAACCATTAGAGCTCTCCAAATATAGAATCTGCTCTTTGGGAGGTAGGAGGAAGAAGGTACATCTGATTAGGGGAAAGGGAAAAGAGAATAATCATATATCTAAGACCTATAACATGGCAAAATACTAAGCTTTTTGCAAATATTTCATTTAATCCTCAGAACAGTCTAGGAGGGAAGTGATATTACTATCCCAATTTTACAAATAAGGAAATTGAGGCAAACAGGGTTAAGCAATTTGTCCAAGATCATACAACTATGAAGCAGGTAAGGCTGGATTTGAACTCAGGTCTTTCTGCCTCCAGGCTCGACATTTTATATACTGTGCCATCAGGTGTCTCAAGGTCTCCAAGCAAAGGCTAGATAATCTCTAGCTGAGGATGGTAAAGACAGAATACTTCAAGGACAGTGTGGGTATGATCTTAATTTCCTTTGGGGCTCAGAGTTGATGATTAAAGTTACCATTTTATAAAATTACCTGCTGTAAGAACAAAAGAACATTTCAACCAATGAGTTCAACATCATCAAGACTTACAATTTCTAAAGTAAAAAGACATTCATCTTCTTTAGCTAGTATTCACCTCTGCCATTAATCATTAGCCTCTAGAATGAAATTAATTTCTGGAGAGATTCCAGGAAGCAGCTACTTTCAAGGAAGAAATTGTAACTACAGTAGATCTTTACAACTATTCTTCCAAAAAAATGACAAAGTTAATTAATATCAATAAAACCCACTTCAGCCTTCATTCATTCATTCAAAAGACCTATATTCCCACTAGTAGACAGACCAGTCAAACTGGTCCACTTTTTGGATTTATTTGTAAAAATCATTGCTTCTTTTTCAAGAAACTGGAAAAAATAAAGCAAAATGAAACAAATAAATATACAATTAAGGAAAAATGAATAATAAAATGAATAAATACAAATAAATACCCACTCCATGTAATGCACCATGTTATACCAAGCTTCAATAATGAATCCAGTTACAAAGTGTATATCTGTCATCTGAAGTCCAATGTGGAAAATCAATCAATGGATAAATGTTTATTTAGCTAATCTTATATGCCAGTAATTTTGCTGAGTGCTAAAAATACAAAGATAAAAACAAAATAGAGTTTCCTCTCAAAAAATATACATTGTGGAAAAAAATCAACATACAAAAATATAGTCACATACAACGTGGAGAGAAAAGGAAAGGGGAAGGAAAGATATGAGCAGCTAGGGAATCAAGAAAGGCTTCACAAAGAATATGTCACTTTTTTGAACCCTGAAGGAAACCTTAGTTTCCTCCAGAGGGAGGAAGGGCTTTTCAGTCATGAAGTGCCAAAAGTCCAGAGACAGAAGATGGAGATGGAGTGAGGAAGTCAATTTAATTGGACTGCAGTGGATATGGGGAAAAAAATAATGTGTAATAAGGTAGGAAAGTTATTGTGGGAACAGGAACAGGTTAGGAAGAGTCTTAAATGCAAGTAGTTGATATCTGATCCTCAGAGTAATTGGGAGCCACTGGAATGAACTGAGGAGGGAGGAGTGATGACATGGTTAAGTTTCCCACATAAGGAAAATTATCTTGGAGAATGTATAGAGAATGGAATGGAGTAGGTACAAACTTAAGGGAGAGGGAGTAATTAAGGATGGAATTGGGCTGGTAGCTTTGTGAGTAGAGAGAAGGTGACATAAGTAAAAAATGTTATGAAGGTAGAGACAAGATTTGGCAACTTACTGGCTATGCAAGTTGAAAAAGAATGAGGAGCTAGGATGACCCCAAGAATGAGAAGTGGGTATCAGACAATTCAGAAAGTCTATACACAGAGGTCTATCCAGTCAATAAGGATTTCTCTGGAATAAAAGCCCTCATGAAACTTTCTCTTAAGGCACAGAGAAGAACATAATCTGCTTTGGTGGAGAGCATCCATACAAATGAAATAAAAATCTTTAAGTACTTAGCTATGAGCTAGGCAATGAGTTAGGAACTGAAGAAATAAAAAGGAAAAATTATGTATCCTTTGGCCTTTAGTACTTTAAAATCTAATAGTGAGGAGAAACCATACCCACAAAACCAAAATATAAATTAGAAGTACTACATTGCATAGCAGAGATCAAGGAGTGTCACGAGTGACCCAAGACAAAGAGGGCTAATTTCTAGGTGGGAAAATCAGGAAAGATTATATAAAAAAGGATCACATGACCAGCAATATGGCAGGTTAATAACTTTTTCCAGAGCTCTTTAATTCTCTAACCCTTCAAAAAAAATATTATATGCCAGTTAGAGGCAAATTACAGCTAAATCCACAGAACAAAGAAAATTCTACTAGATAAAATCCTTATTAATACTAAAAACTCTACTTAAGGTACTCACTCAGCATCCTTTCCCTGTCAAATTTCAATATCCTGTAGCAAGAAGAAAGATTGAGTCACTACCTTGGGTTAGGGTCAAAAGAGGCACCCCTAGTGAGGTGCACTGCCAGTATAACTCATTCTCTTCCCTGCAGTAGATGGTCAAAGGTAATGCTATCCAACCGAATAAGAGGTTGGGTAAGCAAGGAGACAATATATGAGGCTTTCAGACTAGGGTTTGACTCTAGGCTAAAGACATTCCAAAGATAAATGTATTTTTCCCAGGACACCTTTCTTGTTTTTGCTTGAACCCCCTAAAAAGTAGTGAATGAGAACAAATAGAGAAGAGGTAGAACCAAAAGAAGAAGTGGGGCAAGGGGACAATATGCCAGACCTAAGCTGGCTTTAACTAATGGGGACTGAAATCCAATAGGAACAGCTATTCAGCAGAAGGCAAGGTCAGTACTCCATAACACTCAATGAAGGGTCTTGGGGCCAGTGTTTAGTCATTTTTCAATTGTTTCCAACTCTTTGAAACTCCTTTTAAGGTTTTATTGGTAAAGCTAATGGAATGGTTGGCAATTTCCTTCTCTGGCTCATCTTACAGATGAGGAAACTGAGGCAAAAATATTAAATCATTTACCCAGGCTCACACAACTCAAAAGCATCAGATTTGAACTCAAGAAAAAGTCTTCTTGATTCTACCCTCCAAATAGTTATGGTAGTTATATCCAAATGGTTAATGATAGTTAGTGATAGGAGAATTTAAGAATGAAAAAAAAAAGACAATGGACTCTATTGGAATCAAAAACCAAAAGGAAGAATGATTAGCAAAATCTAGAAGAAAATATGACACTTTCTTAACTAGTGTTTCAAATCAGGGAAATGTGAATTAATAATATCTGATATAAATATATAATCCTGTGAACTCCCAAGAGAACAGAGAATCCTAAGAAATTTCACAAGAGTTCAAAGGATTCTATGGCAGAGATAGAGCCAGAGCTGAGCCCTGAAGGTAAGAGACTTTGAAAAATGAAGGAGTAGGGGATGGAGGATGATCGGATCCATCTGTTCAGAAGCAGGAGCTAGCAGATCAGGGAGGAGGAAATAATGGAGACCAATAATCTATGAGTGTGCCAGGGAGCCATGTGAAACAAGCTGGAAAAGCAAATTAGAGTCTCAGAGCTGAAGTCCAAGGAGTCTGTTTCTTTTACATCAATAGGGAAGTATTAATGGATTCTGGAAAATACAGGGACATGATGAGAACTAAGCAATAGAAAGACTAAGTTGGCAGGCAAGTGGTAGGCAGTTGGATGGATAGATGGATAGATGGTTGAATGGATAGACTAGGGAGAAAAAGATGATAGCAAGGGGAATCAATTAGGTTATTATAATAGCAAGGGTAGGAAGCATGAGTGACTAATAATTTTCACTTATCCTCTAATAATTGTCCCCCCCAATCAAAAGAAAGGAGAAACCAAGTATATAATCTCTAGAACAATTCTTCTTATACACCTATGCAGCAAGAGAAAGTCTTCACATGCTTGAGATAATCCTCCCTCTGATGTAACAAAACCTGTCAGCTATCTCAACTTTAGCCCATCTCCTGAGACAGTTTACCAGAGTATAGCCACAGACTATGCTACACCTTCTTGGAGTCATAGTTAAGATTTGGGTGAGAGCTGGAGACCAAAGGTGGACCAAAAGTCCATAATAATGTTGTCCTTGATTTTGGGGGATTTTTGGTCTTTTGTTTTTGAAGAAGACTATGATGTGTGTGTGGGGGGGGGAATGTCATGACAAGCACTTGAATTGGATTTTTCAGTGAAGTGGGGCTATGCTAAGTCACCAGCCTCACTTTCTCTTCCAGAGACATCTGGGTCCAGATATGAATTAGGATGACTGGAGATAGTCCTGGATGCAAGGCAATCTGGGTTAAGTGATTTGCTAGTGTCTGAGGTCACATTTGAACTCAGGTCCTCCTCACTTGAGAATTGGTGCTCTAACTACTGCACCATCTAGCTGCCCTAAAAGTCCATATGAAGCTAAGCAATGTACTGTTTATCAGTAACTTAAACCATTGAAGTTTTGTACTGAAAGGTATCCTGACTGACCTGGAAGAGGCACTGCAACTCCAGAAGTATATAATTTGCGTTCTGACAACATAATCATCCATCTGACTTTGTAACCACCAAAAAAACAGGCTAAAAAAAGACTGTATTGTAATTTTTCATTTGAGTTTAAAAAGAACTCAATGCAGATGTCAGATATAACTGCAATCTTCAAGATGTTTAATTTATTATAAGAGAAATTCAGTTAAAAGTATGAATCTTAATGTGATCCTAAGATTTGACCTCTCAACTACTTTCTATAAATCTAAAGCAAATTTTCAGCATAAGAAGCCAGCATAAGTAGTAAATATTCAAAATCAAATGTGAAATTGTTTCATTCTCTTCATTCTATAGTCAAGTAATATTAAACAGAATACTTGTCTCTGAAAATTAATGGTAAAGCTCTGCCCCCTGGGAACAACTCCACCCTGAGGCAGATTGAATAATTGATGAGTCCCTGCTAAGAATTGCTATGTCCTAAGAAGGTTCAATCACAGCTGCCCAGTCCTGTGTCCAACTTCACTTCTTCCCTAGCTGCCTAACCCCTTCTGGATTATTCCATTCCACTATTAACTTCCAGATCCTTTTTATGCATAGTCTTGCATTGATAGAATGTAAGCATATTGTGAACAGGGACCATCCTGTTTTCTGACTTTTGAATCCACAGGGATAACATTGCCTAGCAGACAGTAATAAGCTGTATAAATCAGTTCTGAAGGGAAGCCTGAAAAGGAATGCTAAAATTTCAACAACTTTATAGCATTAAATCATAGTCTGAAAGGAACTTCATTCAGAATTGTCTAATGTCTCCTTGATTCAGAAACTTTTCTATAGCATCTCCAGATGGCCATCAGCCTCCATTTGAAGATTTCCCTGCAGGAAGGTTCTGCAGATTCCCAACCTACTTTTGGAGACCTCTCATTATGGGAGGATTTTTACTTCTTTTACATCTAATACTGTTTAAACACAAAGTTCCTTGCTCCTCCTGCAGAGCTCAAGCAAAACACCTTTTATCATTCTCCACATGACAAACTTGCAAATAAATGAAGAATGTCGATAACAAGCAAGAGCACCATTAATAATAATATGGCACCTGAAAGTTTGCAAAGCACTTCACAAGACACAGTCTCATTTGATTCTCACAACAGTCCCAAGAGGTAAGTTCTATAGATATTAGGATTCTCACTTTAAAGATGAAGAAATTGAGGTTCATTGAGTAAAGTACCTTGCCCATGATCATGATATATAAATGGCAGGGATAGGATTTTAAACCTGTCTTCCTGACACTAAATTTATCACAATGTGGGGATCTCAAACTATATGGCAGATATGCTACAGTGTAATTTTCATCTATATTCAAAATGCATATTGATCTTCCCATTCAAATTTCTTGTAATTAGGGAAAATGGATTTCTGTGCTGTGTGCACGTACGTACACACACACACACACACACACACACACACACACACACACACAGAGCTTCCATATGTAAACACAGAAGAAAAAGGAAAGGGAGAGAAAGTTTGACCTATGTCAAGGGATCATAGATTTAGAGATGAAAAAGTTCTTTGTAGTGTTATTTCTAACCCAAGCCCCTCCCTAATTTACAGATGAGGAAATTAGGGTCCAAAAAAATAAAGTAATTTGCCCACGGACACAGATAGTAAGGAGCAGATCCGGGGTTGAAAATTCGGTTCACTGACTTCTATTCCTTCAATCCTTATGTAGGAAAGGAAGAACCATGAGATTTAGATACTAGACAATAATACTAGACAAAGCATTTTCTAAATTGGAGAAAACTGAATCCTTCCAAGAGGAAGAACTCATTTTTTCTTCAAAGAATAGTGACACAAATCTGTAGGTATTATGTTATCAATGAGGGTCCCCAGAAGAAGAAATACATTTCAGTGTTTGAGCCATCTTGTTAAGGGGATACTGAGGCAGCTAATTTGTTTATTTGTGAATAATATAAAGTCCTACAGTCTTCCTGGGACATTTATCCAAAGTATGACAGTTTCTCAAGACTTATAAAATTAGATGATGACTAACTACTTCTGGAGATTGATGTGGGCATAACTGATAACATTACCAGAGGATTCTATGTCACAGATCTTCCTGGCTTCCTTCAAATACCAACAAAATTGCCTCTTTCTCCAGGAAGGCTTTGTCAACTACTTTTCCTGCTAGAGCCTTCCCTTGGTTGATTATTTTCTATTTATCCTGTAGAAAGTTTATTTGTTCATAGCAGTTC
Source organism: Macrotis lagotis (assembly GCF_037893015.1). Classification (NCBI taxonomy): domain Eukaryota; kingdom Metazoa; phylum Chordata; class Mammalia; order Peramelemorphia; family Peramelidae; genus Macrotis; species Macrotis lagotis. Next base: position 662,924,994 of record NC_133666.1, read on the forward strand.
ATGTGTTGTCTCCCCTATTAGATTGAGTTCCTTGAGAACAAAAAACTAATTCTTACCTCTTTTTGTATCTCCCATATTTAGAATGGCACCTAGTTGATAGTCAGCACTTAATGGATGCTAATTGATTGAGAGCACCAAATCTTGGGAAAGAAACCTGGATGCAAATGTTGCTTCCATCATTATTTCTTATTTAAGTATCTGGCACATAGTAGGCACTTAATAATGGCTGTTGATTAATTTCTGCCAGATTTTATATTTCTGGACCATGGCTTAAAAATATAAGAAAGAAAGGATTCTAGAATATAAATGAAGTATACACAGTCAGGGGCTAGTAAGTTTGTCTACTGCCTTGCAGAATAGAATTAAATTGAAAAAGGAGAATAAAAAAAGAGATATATGTTTATCTGCTGAGATGGATACAACACAGGTTAGCTATAAAAAGCAGGAAGATTAAAGTGGAAGTGAAGAGAAAATCACAGGAAGCAATCCAAGAAAATGACCATCAATCAAACCCCTACCTTCTGATAGCTACATACAAAAGAGTCAAGTATAAAGATTAAAATAAATCATAGATCTAATGTGAAGAGACAAATTTGATCTGAAAGTTACTGAAAAAACTCACAACTGAAATAGGGCTCTGGAATAATATACTTTCCTTTAAAAAATAGAAAATAGTTTTCAAAAAGACTTGGAAAGAGTCACATAAACTGATACAAAATGAGGTAAGCAGAACAGGGCATAGCAATACTATATGATAATCAATTATGATTAGCTGTTAGCAGTAATTCAATGATCCAAGCCAATTCTGAAGGACTTATGATAAAAAAAAAATGCTATCCACATCCAGCAAAAGAACTGATGGAATCTGAATGCATCGAAGCAAACTTTTTTTTAACATTATTTTTCTTGAGTATTTTTTTTTGTTAGTGTTTTCTTTCACACCATGACTAATAGGGAAATGTTTTGCATGAGTATACATATATAACCTTTATCAAATTGCTTGTCTTCTCAGTGATGGGGGGATGGGAAGAGAGGGCAGCAGAGAATTTGAACTCAAAAGTATATTAAAATAAAAAAGGTTAAATTCTGTGTAATTGGAAACTTTTAAAATATTAAAATTCAAAAAATAGGATATGTAAAAGAGAGGCAAAGTTGCAAAATAAGAATTCAGGTGAACAATATTTATGAAGTATTTGTCATATGACAAACAATATATTTAAATGCCTATAGAAGAAACATCTACCATCTACAGTATACTTTATAACATGTCTACATATATAATAATACAAAATAAATATCAAATCATTGAGAGAAAGAGTAGGTAGTCAGAGAAAGCTTTATATAGGAGTTAGTGCTTAAACATTGTATGTTGAAGGAAGAAAGGAACTGAATTCCAGGCATAGGAGATTACTATTAAAATGGTGGGGAGATGGGAGCTGAAACACCATGAAGGAAAAGTGCGATAAAATGTAACAGGCAAGACAGATTGGGTCTGGATTGTGAACTCCTTTAAAAGCCAAACTGAAGAGACGATTATTTTATCCTAGAGGTAATCAATAGCAACTGGGGTTTATTAAATAGAGGAGAGGTATGTTCAGATCTGAGCTTTAGGCAAATCATTTTGGCAGCTGTGGACAATATAGATTCAGAGCCTGGGACAAATCGACAATTAGGAGTCCTAGTATGGGATGATGAGAGACAGGCAAGGAAGAAGGGGTCTTTGAGGAGAGAAGCATTCATGTATGAGAAAGGTCATGGATGGGGACAGGGCTAGAAGTGGCAGCTAGTAGAATCTGTGGGGAATGCGAACCTGCCTAAGGAACGTGTGAATCTGTAAAATACACAGACTTCCCTGAAAATTCCAATTCCACTAGAACCACTTTTAAATTTTCAACATAGTACCTAAAGGAATAAATGTTGATTCTCCATATATAAGAAATCTGCCTTTCTATGAACTACATCCTGCTCCCTTTTAAATCAGATTAAGTCAGATTACTTATAATACAGCTACCTTGCAGGAGGGTTTTATCCTTAGGTCCCAAGAGGTCAGGGACCATTAGCCGGACCAGACCCCAGACCCCAGGGCAGTATTCTGCACAGCAAAGATAATCAACAGATGTTTGCTTCATCACTATTTTTCATTTCTCAACATGCTAACTAGAAAGAGAATATGATTTGCTCTTAAATAAGCAAGAATTCCTACATGGAGCAGGTTTTTTTCTACAAAACAACAATCAGAATGATTATAGTTTGTTGCATCCAAACCTACTACTTGGTCATTTAAAGTAGAGAAGACTGGGTGGCTAGGTGGCGCAGTGGATAGAACACTGGCCCTGGAATCAGGAGGACCTGAGTTCAAATCCGACCTCAGACACTTAATAATTATCTAGCTGTGTGGGCTTGGGCAAGCCACTTAACCCCATTGCCTTGGAAAAAACCTAAAAAAACAAAACAAAAACAAAACAAAAAAATAAAGTAGAGAAGATTCAGGTCCTGATTAACGCAAACAATGAATCCCTTGAAGCCATCAGAGGTATTTGAATTTGCACTATTTGATGTTGTAACTTGTGAAATATAGTCACTGGTTCCAGTCCAGTGGAAATATGCAGTTCAAATTTGAATAATGTTACCATTTCAGGGGATTCATTATTTGCATTAATCCCAACTTTGCAATAACTGTGAGTTATTATGACTATAATCTACAAATCTTAACTTCTTCAGTATATATGGCCTCTCAGTTTCCTTTAACTAGTCAGAATCTAAAGTGTCTTGGATTGTATTTTCTTTTAAAGGTTCACAGTTCTCCAACTACCTAGCAGTGTCAGAGGGGACCTGATAAGCAGTCAGTGAGTCTTGGTTCAAATTATCCCTTACTACCTGTGTCCTTGACCTGATCACTCTACTTTTCTGCGTCCCAATTTCCTCATTTGTAAAATGGGGAGAGTGGGAAGTCAGATGATGATCACCAAGGGCCCTTCCAATTTGAAATCTATGATCCTTTGACATCATTTCTCTCTTTCATCAGATCTTCAGTTTATAGACTGAATCCATTTGTGTGTGTGTTATATGTGTATGTATAATTGTGTGTGTGTGTGTGTGTTTTAAGGAATTCATTTTCCCTAATAACAATTCCCTAATAACAGAGTGGAGAGGCATTCTTTAAATCCCTTTTATCTTCTCTTCTAATAGGAAGACAAGCTGGCATTTTGAATATAGATGAAAGTTATCTGAAAGTGGCAGAGATACAAATATTATGCAAGTTACTGCAGAATTATCCCTACTCTCCATATTTGCCAGAAGTGAAAGCCTCAGTCTTAGGTCATTCTTGCTAGCAGTTCCCTGGAAGATGGCTTTAAAGCTGTCAAATCAGTCAAGTAACACGGATAGTTCCTCCCAAACACCAGACATTGAGCTAGGTCATATGGGAGGGACAAAGAAAGGCAAAATACAGTGCTTCCTCTCAAAAAGCTAAGGAAGGAGACAGAATGCAGATAACTATGGATAAACAAGATAGAGTATCCAGGATAAACCGGAGAAAACTATCAAAAGCACCAAGACTTTGGAGTCCTGGGAAGGTGGGACTTTGGTTGAAAACAGAAAGAAGCCAGAGAATTAAGGAAGTAGAAATGAGTGTTATAAGCATGGCAAACAGTCAGTGAAAATGCCCTGAGAAGGAAGATGGACTGTTTCATGCAAGGAACATCAAGAAAGTTGGTGTTATGGATCTCAGAATATGTGGAGAGGGTAAGGTATAAGAAGACTGAAAAAAGTAGGTAAAAGGTAGGAAAGTTTATAAAGGACAAGTATCTTCCCCTCCTCTTTTTTCTCAACATCCTCTCTAAATTATCTTCCTTCTGTGCCTCTCCTGCATCTCAAGTCATTCAGCTTCTCCTGCTCCAGCCCTTCTCTTTTCCTTTTTCAGTTATTTTACGTCTCCTTAAATTGCCCTTCTCAAAGACTCAATCTCTAATCTCCAACATTTCAAATCCCTGCAATCACCATAATCCCATCTCCTCCTTCAGGTCAAGCATGTCTTCTATATAACTTTATCCCAGAGAATAGCACAAGTTAATAAATCATTTAAAAGTACAAATGTACTACTGGTGGCGTTCAACACAACTCTGTCCTTATTATGTGTAAAATCTTCCCCTAAAGTAGCATTTGCCATGCCTGGTTTCAACATAGGAGAGGCATCAAGTTCTCAAGTTTGAGCAGATTCAACTCATGTGAAAAGGCTTCCTGTACAGTTCTGGGACAGAATGTATGTCATCTGAGGATCAGTCTTGCTAAATTCAAAAATTTTCATAATCAGGTTGACCTTAAGTGATACTTTTGTGGAGTCACAGTCTATGTCAGCATAGCATTTGTATCTGAATAATGTACAAGGCTGCTGAGTATTGTAATTAATATTGAAACAGAGATTCTGCTACCTCAGTAGCTCCATGACTCCAGGGGTGTGAGTGATCTTTCCAATCCCCATAACCCCTTGACCCCTTAGTCCACTTATTCCCATTAGTCCTCCACAGAAATCTATTACTAGGTTTTCCTCCAGACTTTTAGATCTTTGCATGGATAACAATGGAGAATGCAGTCTGACCCTCAGGGGAGATTCACCCAATTTTGCTGCATGACCAATCCTGGCCTTATCCAGACTGACATGTCTCTGATATCCATAATACCCTTGCTCTTATGTGATTCTTTAAATTTTGTATCTCTCCCAGTGTCTAGAGTATAATAGGTAAAATCTGAAAGAGTGATGAATATTAAATAAAACAGTCCATAACCAAAGGAACATCTACAAATAACTGGAGTACAAAATTCAACATGGTAAGTACATAAGGGGAGAACAAAATGCTGTGTGAATGATGCAAAATGCTGCCTCATCTGAACCAAAGGAATAAAATCATTTCTGAATGAGGGAATTAACCTTCATGGAAGACATAGTAAAGTTGGGACTAGAAGAATGTGAAAAGGCAGAATTGGGGGGTGATGACTGCTGAATCAATCCAGATATAGCTCAGTTTGTCTGGACGACATGTAAGAGATAGAGAGGGGAATCGTAGCCAGGGATGTAAATATAGATGGCTCTGGTTAGTGGAAAACAATACAGGAGCCAACAACTATGATGCCTAGTGAGATGATAGGCCACTAGCCCTTATCATATTTTGGTCTCTGCCCTGAGGAGGCAGAGGTGTCTCTCAGTAGATAAAGTGGCAGGCGTGGAGTCAGGAAAACTGAGTTCAAATCTAGCCTCAAACACAACCTAGCTGGGTGACCCCAGCACAAGTCACTTCATCCTGTTTGCCTCAGGTTTCCCATCTGTCAAATGAGCTGGTGAAAGAATGTCAGACCATAGTTATCTCTGACAAGAAAACCCCACATGAGGTCACAGAGAATTGAACATGACTGAAATGACTGAACAACAACAAGCCTAAAGATCCCTGGTACAGTCGCCTGCTATTGTTTGTCCTTCATTCTTGAAGAATGATCATGATGTCAGAGAAGCGATGGGAGGGAGGTGGGGCTGCGCTAAGTGGCCAGTCTCACTTTCTCCTCCAGAGTCATCTGGGTCCAGAGGCCAGATATGGAACAGGATGACGGATGATGGCCCTGAATGGGAGGCAATTGGGGTTAAGTGACTTGCCCAAGGTCACACAGCTAGTAAGTATAAAACATCTGAGAGCAGATTTGAACTCAGGTCCTCCTGACTCCCGGGCTGATGCTCTATCCACTGCACCTCATTGTTACCTGACCTACTAATGAAACTAAATAAGCTGAAGTATCACCATACACCCTGAAGCTGAACTAGATTTTATGTTGTACCTCCCAATTCAGAGGGAGCTCCTGTGGGGCAGAGACATTCTCACTTCTTTACTTATATCTTCAGTGTTGAAAACTTGGTACATGTAGATACTTCATAAATGTTTTTTCATTCATTCACTCATTCATCATTCATTCTTTTAAATCAGATGACTTGCAATTTACCATCATATCAACTTACTTCAGGTCCCACAATAACCATGTAAACATTGGGTTCTTCTTGATGCCATTCTTTGAAGAAAAAGGAAAAAAAAACTTTTAGAAATTAGTTCTCAGTCAAACCCAATTGTCCATATACTAACATAATTTATTTTGAAAAGAAAAGAACATAGCTTTATGTATAATATTCTCTCTTTATTAACATCATTCTTCAATTAAAATTCCAGATGTGAACAATTTTTATATATCTGCATTTTTGCATGTCCTGTGAGAAAAGGAGGTATAATGTCTAATTGATTCTTTTAATAGAAGTCTCTAATACTTTAAATGAAATAATTTGCAATCATTTTTGATTTCTACAATTATTAAAGCTACAGATTAATAAGGAAGCTAAACATAATGCTGTATGTTAGCAGCTCGCTTCAAATCTCCAAAGATATTAATTAGTTTTGTCTCAAGGAATTCCTGTGATTTTTTTTTCTAATTCTCTTGCATCTGTTTTGTCAGTAACCTTGAAATGAAAGCTCTACTGCCCTTCATAAGTATTAAAGATTTTTGTCTACACAATTAATGTGACAATGTGGCTTACAGACCCATAACTGTAAATTCAAGTGATTTTCAGATAATCCTAAGACTTATATTCGAAGAGAGAATGTTAGCTTGTAGTTAATTCTACAATTATTTATCAATAATCGCACAAAGGAACATGGTGAGCTCATATCTGGGAGTTATCCCTACCTGGGGGATTCTCAGAGTTTGTAGAAAAACTGTAAGGCAGACCTCAAATAGGACACAGTGAGTCAAATTAGACCAGGCACTCCCCCAATACAGAACACCAACATTCCTACAAAATATTCAACAATACTAAGGAATGACTGTTTTCTCACTTTCTCCACTTCATTCGAGACCAATCTATAGTCTGTTTTTTTTTATTATTCAACTTTCTATTGAACCAATGGGGAAAATTAACATCAAGATTATATGTTTTCCCCTATTTATACAAATCTAAACATAGTGATTCTATAAGGAACTTAATCACTAGTGAGCCCTGACATCAAACATTTAATACAGTAGACTTTAATTATAGAAGAAGTCTTTCAGGCACAAAGATTCAATATTTGGGTACAATTATCCAGTCTAGAGTCTAGAGGGTGAGAATCAGTCTTTACCTCAGGCTTCTATTTCTAGGACCCAAATATCCCCATTCCCTCAGACCACTCACCCCAACAACACAGCCTAACCAATGGTGACATCTTGCAATCTGCCCTGTCTCCACACTTACCTTTCATTACTCCACTAACATTTCCCCTTGGGAAAAATGATTATGTTGATTGTATTTAATAACTAAGGTCAAAATAGGCCCAAGGTTTTTCCCCTTTTCTACTTCCTCATCCAGAAATAAATCCGTCTGGGAAACCTTGCTCAAAGACTAACTCAGTCAGGAAAGTTAAGGTCTAATCAAAGACAGTAAAGAAATTCTAAGTTTAGAAAAACAGGTGGATTCCTGCTCATTGTGTTCACACGCGTCTAGGGAAATGTGGATTCTCCTTTTTTTTTTTAGGTTTTTTTATTTTTTTATTTATGGGGGATTCCCCCTTTTGAAAGACAAGTGACAGAAATTGATTAATTTTTTTTACCAATATTTGTGGGGGTAACTCAAGACCCTCATTGTAATATAACGCAACCCTTCATTGTAATATTTATTATCTCTCATTAATTGCTAACCAGAGTTCACTGTCATCCCCTGGAGTACCCACTTTTTCAAAAACATATAAGCCATGAGCATGCCACCATGATTGTCTTTGGTATTTGAAGTGTCACTAACCTCTTTTATTACTAATATTATTAATAAGCATAATAATTAGTATTATTAATAAAGTGATTTAAATGAAGAAAATGATTAAAAATTACCCAGAAACTATATCTCTTGAACTTTTTAAATGTTACCCTTGATCTGGAAATAATCACAACTACTATTGGAAAGGGGGTAACTACAGGTGGTTCCACTGACAATCCTTGTAAATTGACTAAAAAGATTTCTTCCTTCCCTTGTTATTATTTGTTGTTGGGTTGTACCCAGCTAACAGAATGTCCGATTCTTGAGGGCAGGGTCCTCATTTTTTAAACTATAGCCCTAACATTCAGCACAATGATTGGCACCCAGCAGTCACTTTATAAATACTTGGTAAATGATGACTTGAGGGCTTGATTGTGTCTTTAGCTATTTAACTGTGGACTTGACAAGGATTTAACTCAGCCTTCAGTTTTCCTGTTCAGTGGTTGTTTCTGCTGCCTATAGATGACTCAAGGAACAAACTTTGAACAAGGTTCAGATTAAACAAATTTGAACAAATTTCTGATTAAATGATTAAGAAGTCCCTAATTAAGACAATTTCTCTGATATTATAAACAACTTTGAACAAATTTCTGATTAAATGATTAAGAAGTCCCTAATTGAGACAATTTCTCTGATATTATAAAAGAAATGGAAAAAATCGAAAATAAGGAGAGACCTAAAAGCATGAGTCAGAACCAAATATTTGAGGATTTGTCTGGTTCCAAAGAATCTCTAGAATTTAATCCCTACACACCCATCCGAAATGAATGGGGAGGCTATCTTTTGCTCTTAAAAACAAAAATGTTTAGTTATTTTATAGATATTCTACAATACACATGCAACTCCCAAATTTTACTGCAAAAAGTCATTTTAACTTTCCCTTTAAAACAGAATAACAATAGGAAATTTGGTTGAAAATAATTGGTTTTATTATCATTGAATAATGCATATTTTAAGATTATTTACCTACATAGGCCATGGAAGATTAGCATCAATATTTACTATACGTAAGTCAAGGCATTTTTGGTGATATATAAAAAAATCTTTGTTGATTTTGCTATTTTCTTTCTACCTGAAATTCATAGAAAATTTAAGACAGATCAATTTCAACTTATTTCAATGATTTGTCCCAGTCATCAAAGATTCCTTCTTCCCCTAGAAATACTAGTCATTTTTTTTAGGGAAAATAATGTTCCTGCACTTGCAAGGAGAAATAAAGACCCTCCCCTCCCCCTACCTCTGGCTGGTTCAAATTTTGTAGGCCTGTGCTAAGATCACTTCTACTCAGCTCTGAAGGATTTTATACTTGGGTCAAAGCTTCATCAGAGAAGACTGGCCGTTGAATCAACCAACAGAGAAAGCTTCACCCCAAAGAATCAACTCCTTCAGAGCAAACCATTTTTTCCAGAGGAAGCCAGGGCTCTCACCATTCCACGGCATATAGTACTTTAGCCAAAGCAGACAAAGGGCTCTGTTTACCCCCATCACAGACAGAAGATAATAGTGCATTCCCCAGTACATAAGAAGCAGATTATATATGGGAATCAAAAGATTTATCAGATTAGGCTTCTATAAATAAAAAAATAGAAGGAATGTACCTGAAAGAAACCTACCTGAGAAAGCATCCACCAAATAAAGAGGATCTTTGACCCGTCTAAGTCCACATATCAAAATAAATATATGTAAATTATCTGCACGCTGGTTGATCCCTGCAATAGGATATTTGGAACATTTTTAATCACTATGAAAAGAGAGCAATTAGTTCCTCCCTGTAAACATAACTTTAAAATAAAGGAATATGGGCAACAAACTCCAGAAGGCAGCGGTTCAGTAGTTTTGCCCAGGTCCTCAAATGATCTTTCCCTTCTAGGTCAGATTTTTTTTCAGTTTGTAAACCTAATCTGTCTAGTATACAAGTTGCTTTCTTCCCTGCTGAAGAAGATGGAGCTCAGAGGAAGAAGAGAACTGGTCCTAGTTTTTTTCTTTTTAAATATTTACATATTTTATTCTATTTATTTATTTATTTGTTTGTTTTAAGTTTTTGCAAGGCAAAGGGGTTAAGTGACTTGCCCAAGGCCACATAGCTAGATAATTATTAAGTGTCTGAGGCCCGATTTGAACTCAGGTCCTCCTGACTCCAGGGCCGGTGCTCTATCCACTGTACCACCTAGCTGCCCCTACACATATTTTATTTTTGCACCACCTAAATTTTCCCCATAACTTCCCCCCCAACCCTACAGGAGCCTTATTATTTCTTAAAAAAGACATTCTGAACATTGCTTTAATTTGGCCTGCTTAGATAGGTTTCATTTGTATAACCCAAGAAAACAGGAGATGTGTATATCCAGTCCTAAAGTCTCACCCAAATTCCCACCACAGCTTCCAGGTTTTGAAATGGGTATAAAAGATGTGCTTTTAGTTCCCTGCTAAGGCAACTGTTAGGAACCTCAAATGCATTTTCTCACCTGTGATTTCAGGGATGGAAATAATTCTCTGGTGAGGAAAATCCCTCTTAGCAATGCAGGTCTGTAACTTCTCATCTTAGAGAATTGTCCAAGGAACCAAAGATCAAGTGACTTACCCAGGATCACAAAACTAGTATGTAGTGGCAGATTATTTCCCTGACTTCAATTCTTTATCTGATTTATACCATTGTCATTCCCCTCTCATGGAATCAATGTTTTAAAATAATGGTTGTAATTCCAAGCAAAGTCTTAGAAACCTTCACAATTTATAAAGCACATACCTAACTAAAGGAAATTTCTGTAAGGAAATATTTTCCAATTTAACATGTTAGGGTGTAATATCCTTTTCTTGTGAGTGCAGGACCTCCCACTCCACTTCCTTTCCTTTATGCTTTCCCAATTAGGGCAATGGAAAATTTGCTCCTCTATTCCTGTCTGCAAGAGTTTGAAAGTGCAAGAGTTTGAAAACTGAGATGGGGGCTCCAAGTGAGGGAAAGGGTAGGAACTATGATGAGTAAAGAGCTAACCCAGGCAGAATAGAAAAGTTAGCTAATATGGGCTCTAAATCTAAAAGTTTTGGCTCCTTCCCTTGGGCACTTTCTATGGTTTCTTCTAGGGGAATAAAGCTAGTTAACTGCATTACCCAAGACAGCCCAAGGCCACCCCTTCTCAACCCAAGATTACTACATATGACAAAGGAACCAGAAGGCATTTCAACGTACCTTTCTTCCTTCCTTCTTTTCCCCCCTCCTATTTTACCCATTACAGACTCTCTCTTACTCTTCCCATATACAAAACAACCCTCTACCACTGGATTAAACAAACCCAGAACTTAGGCTAAGAGAAATAGAGAGAAATGAAATAGAGGAAATAGCTGAGCACCAAAGAGAGCAGGAATGGGGTTTTGAGGACAAAGGGAGGTAGAGAAAAGATAAGTCACCCTTCCCGTCTAGCTAGCTCATATATTTATCTTTATGATGTCAGGCACTCAGCCTCAACAGGGCCCCCCAGCTTCCTCACATCTAAAAGAAGAGCCCAGGCTAAATGAGCTCTGAGGGCTGAGCTCTGAGGTCCTTTTCATATCTAAATCTCTGATTCTATGATCCTGTAATTCTGGCTATCAAAAAAGCATTGCCTGTTTACCTGTATAAGGACACTATATATCTCCATACATATCACACAAAAAGAATACAAAGATGTACCAAATACTTAGATGAAAGATTCCACTTAAGACTGACATTTAATATAAACTAAATTAAAATTTCAGATTTTTTTAATTGAGATACATAATCTTCCATAATTGGCCTTTAAAATATGTAAGAAAAAAAAGATAATTTTATAATGACCATATTTTTGGCCCTGAAACCAGAACAATCTCCTATAGTTTCCTTCTCTGCAAAACTTAATTTTCCCTGTGCTCATGATCCACAAAATAAATGTTCTCTTTACTTTTCAGGCTTCTGGGTGAATACATCTGCTTTGGAATTTAATCAAGGCTATTCAAACTACTCTGACACAAGCACAAAAGCTAAAAAAAATTAATTCACAACCAGCTTTGCTGTTATTTTTTATTCAAATGTGAGACTGAGATGAATTTCATACAAAAGTCACCTTTTGGAGGGGAAAAAAAGGCCTAAATTGTTCTCACAGTCCACAGTTGCTCCATTAAGTATTGATGTTTCAATTGTAACCCTGAATTCTATTCTCTATGTAGATAGGACTGCACTGTATAAATGCTCCCCCTGCTCTTAGCTCTTCAGACATTGACATAAAAATGGAGCCTTGATGATAATTTTAAGTCATTTTAACAAAAATTAATTGCTTATCATTTGAATTTGGGGTCATGAAAAACAGGTTAATAAGAGCCTGAGATAATCTCCAAGGACACACAAGACAGGGAAGGGTCTAAGCATTGGTCAATTTGGTCAATTTGGGGTATACAAAAACAATCAGTGTTTATACTTGGAAAATTTTCTAGAGACAATGGTGACAGAATGAATATTTCATATTATACATTATATATTAATATATTAAAATGAATATATTAAGCTATGTTACTAAGTGGGAAAAAACTAACATTTCTCCTTTCTCAGTTTATACCCCTACATATTCATGAAAAAAATGAGGTATACCTAACTTTGCATGCAAAGAAATCACTTATCCCTAAGAGAGGAAATAGAAGGTTCTGTGGCACATATATACCTTAATCACAGACAGGAGAATAGGGAAGAGAATCTCCCTTCCTTGATGGTAAGGAAGGTTTAGCTGCTTGGCTCTAATAAGTCTCAAAACCCAAAGCTAAACCCTTGGGCACGTCCGGCCAGCTGAATCAATTTTTGATGTGTCCTGGTCCTCAGTCCCAACAAACCAATTGCAAGGTTTCTTGGATTACCTCCCTCCCACAAGGGAGTGGATGAAAGATATAAAATGGGCCATAATCTAGTGTACATTTTATAGGTTTCTCTGTCCAGGCAGTGAATCAGTTGGTATGTTCTTTATTGGAAGAGAGAACTAAAAGGATAATGAAACTAGACATATGAATAGGAATTGTAATTAGAAGAAAGACCATCTGCCATTTTTTAATTTAAAAGAATGGAAATAAATAATAGTGATGATTTTTTTTATATTAAACTGAACAAATGCAGAAACATTTTTTTTTATTAAAGTTGGGTAGTCTCATGATACATAAGCAATATTTTCAGGAAAGCCAAGATAGTGGTTAGAAAATCCTAATTGAGCTGCCAAAGCATTAAAGCTTCTCTGACTTTGGCATCACTCTTACTTGGTTTGCAATTATAGCCTAGAGTCCTTAAGATCCAATCCAGGAAACTCATTCATGTCATTTCATTTTATTTAGAAAGTAACTAAAACAACCTGTACTGAGAGGCCGAATAACTTATCTGATCCTATTTCTTCAATTTATCTCAGACTATAATCAGATGTATTTTGCCTGAATGTAATTTTTCATCTCTCAAAGTTCCAATTCATCACTTACATACCTAAAAGTTTCTTCCACAGATTGCCATTTGCTGAAGAATGGTATTTTTCCTTTCAAGAGAGTTCATTGATCCTGGAGGGTTTTATCAGACTCTGAAATTAGGCTGGCTGGTCTCAATGAAGAGTCTGGTAGCTAAAAAATATTCCCTAATAGCCTGAGTGAGGGGGATGCTAGAGCATTTGTTTCCTGAATGATCTCAAACATATCATTGTACCAAGTATTTTTTAAAGGCAAAAGATATTAAACTTTCAAAACATTGTACTACCTACTGGGTTGACTGAACTTGGAATAATCACCTCCAACTGAACTTGGAATAATCACCAACCACCAACAAAATCCACCAATAGTGATGGCATAAATATAGGCAAGTCATTTGGCCTAAGTAGAATTTCCTTACCTTCAAAATTGATTTGTATTATTAGTTTATGTATGTGGGAAAACAATTGGTAACCTAAAGCATTAAAATCATGAGAATTTATGTAATTATTATTGACTATCCACAAATCTCCGAGTTTTCCCTGCTTGATACCAAGTTTTTACTTCAGTTGCTATTCCAGAATCTAATGGTGAAATGTTTTTCAATTACATGATCCAATTAAATGTTGTAATACTTTCCCTTCTGTTGTCCCAATTTTTGTGCAGATTTTGACCTTCAGATACTTTATTTTTTTTTTTATTTTTATATTTAAGGCAGTAGGGTTAAGTGATTTGCCCAAGCTAGGTAATTATGAAGTGTTTAAGGCCACATTTGAATTCAGGTCCTCCTGATTCCACTGCACCACCTAGCTGCCCACTTCATATACTTTTTTAAAAAAAAATTATAAAACCAACACATTAAAGTCACCAGCCAAGAGAATAGTAGTCTAAAAATTAATTTCTGAATTATCAAATAGTATGAAATGAAACTCAGAAGTCTACTGGTTTAGTCTAAGACCGGACCCATACAATCTGGCCCCAGATCGCATTGCCTATTAAGATGGGAAGGACTAAGGAGTCAGTCTCATCAACAGAAGCTTATTCTTCCCGGGGAAGTGATTCCCAGTGTTTGGTCTCTCTGGGTTTTTGATCTGTAGATAACTTGACACAATGGTTACAAGGACATAAGGTACTTTGTACACTTCAGGCAAAACATGCCACTTTCAATGAGTTTGAAATGGAAAGAGCATGGATTCGAGAACAGATCCTAGGGACTATCACCTTGGAAAACCAAAACAAGGCCATAACATCCACTTACCATAGAAAACAACCTGGGTTTTACAGAAAGAAAAAACAAGGTACAATTCAGGGCGGCTAGGTGGTGAAATGGATAAAGCACCGGCCTTGGAGTCAGGAGTACCTGGGTTCAAATCTGGCCTCAGACACTTACTAATTACCTAGCTGTGTGGCCTTGGGCAAGCCACTTAACTCCATTGCCTTGCAAAACCTAAAACAAACAAACAAACAAACCAAAAAACAATGTTGTGATTCAGGGGAAAGTGCACTGGATTGGGAGTGGGCCAACATGGATTTGATTCCTGTCTGGGACACTTACTGTCTGGGGTAACTTGCACATAGGTGGTGCCACAGTACACAGAGCACCAACCCAGGAATAAGAAAGACCTAAATTCAAATCTAACTTCAGATGACCCTGGGGCAAGTTATATAATATTGTCTGCCTCAGTTTCCTCATCTGTAAAATGAGCTAGAGAAGGAAATGGCAAACCACTCCAGAATTTCTGCCAAGAAATTCCCAAATGAGGTCACAAAGAGTTGGAAACAAATAAAAAAAACAACATCCCCTTTTCCCCTTCCTGGGCCTCAGCTTAATCTGTTTATTCAAAGACCTCTAAATTCTCTCTTTCCAATTCTAAATCCATTTTCCTATAAAAATTTAAAAGAAAATATCAAGTTCCTAAGGAAGTCATAACAATAAGAGTTAGGGAAAATGGACTTCCAAAAAAGAGCTCCCAAAGAAAAGAAGAGTAATATATTGCATTATAATTCATTGTAGTTCTTGGCGCTTTAAATCATTCAACTTATCATGAAGTCATCCGAGATTCATTTGCATCAGGTGTGTTAGAAATGCAAAAACAAAAAATCCATTAAGAAAACATAGAGCTATTACATCATGCAGAATTTATAGGCATCCCAAAGGGAAATGTTCTAGGGAACGTGTAATTAGTTTAATGTCTATTAACAGATCTTCTGATGAGCACAGCTAGTAAAAGCATCCCATGAGAATTCACAGTAAGGGCATCTGACCTGCATTATTGGTTCTTAATTTAATGGTGGTTAATATGTTCTGCACCGATAGTTAGGATCCATTTAACACAAGCAAAGTAATTTAATTCTTAAATAGTGAATCTTACATTTGTTATCAATGGGATATGTGGGATAGGACATATTTTTGTATATTTTTGGTCAACAATTTTTAAAACAATTTTTCTAAGGAAGGAAATAGGAAACCAAGAGAGAACTTAAGATGTTGGGAATATCATAAATTTGGAAACATATTTAAAAAGCATCCATAAAAACAATGACTCATGGTCAAATACCCATTCTAATTATATTAGATATCATTCTACTAGGTATTTCCCTTTTCCTTCTGCCTTGACTTCTCAGTTGTTAAGATTTCCCTAGAATTCATAATTCTACTGCCTTAGAAATGATCCATTAACTTTGAAGTATCAATTGGAAGTATTCCCAAAGAATGGGTTCCAACTGGAAAGTTTCTCAACATTCTAAGGGCTCAGGAATGACAGACAGCATGGAGGAGACAACTGGGTCATCATCTCCAGAGTCTGAAATACATCAATGACTGTAAGAAGGATGAGACAAATTCATTTGGTTATAAGAACCACTAGCCAGTATATTTTTACATTACTTTCAAGCTATTAGCAGGCAGACTCAAATAGGATGATCATTTAGCCAAGTTCCTCTTGTCTAAATGTTTTGAATGAATCTGAAATTTCACTCTAACAGATGTTTAAGATCATGTCTCATCCAACATATCACAAGAGAAAATATTTTCTAAAGAGCCTTTTTAATATCTTGGTTGTTTCTTTTTTAATTACTGAAATGTGATGGTTGTAAGACAATCCACGGTAAGACTGCGAGATTTGATGATGAATTATTCTATTTTGGGGAATAGCTAACTTCAAGTTGTTGCTATTATGTGAGAAAAACACATTAAACTGATCAATTGAAGATGGGCACAAGGCTTGAGTGATGACACATTTAGCGACATAACAAAGCAGTTAAGTAATTTTGGTACTTTGTAATATTGAGCGTAGAAATTATTGTAATTCATGTACCTGATGAATGTGCTACTAAAATGATTTCTAATCAGAGGATCACAGAATCAAAGACTCAAAGGGATCACAGGTTTATAAATGAGAAAACAGGAGCCCAGAGTTGGAAAATAACAGGGTCTGGGTTCTGAAAACAGCACTATCCACAAATGGTGAAGATTTTTCTTTTTGATGTACCATTACAATCATATGTAGCATGCAATGTAGGTTTCCAATACTGAGGCATGAAAACTGTTCAATTTGAAATTAGTGCATTTAAAATGGTTCCAGGTCCAGAAATAGAATTTACAGTTTAACTTGCACTCTCATTAGACTTTGTCTTTTGCCTAGCTGGTACTAGCCCTGATTTGCAATCTCTAGAGAGGAGGTGGGAGTGTGTGTGGGGTGAGGGGCAGTAATACAAAAGTAGAGTTTTAGAAATCAAATTACAAGTTCAAAGTCAAGTTTTAGGGGCAGCTAGGTGGTTCAAGGAATTCAGCATCAGCCTCGAAGCAGGAGAGCCTAAGTTCAAATCCAGCCTCAAGCACTTACTAACTTGGGTGGTCATGGACAAGTCACCTAAAACCCAATTTCCTCCCTCCCTCCCCTCCAAAAAAAATTCAGTCAAAGACAAGTTTAGCTCTAATGTTGATTGTTCATCTGTGAGGCTCATATAATCCAAATATAATGTAAATGAGAGTTTTTGTCTATTTAAACAAGAAGAACCTACTTATAGAGATCTTTTTTAAAAAAAAATTGCAAACAACTCCATTTGCTTATATCTCACTGTTAAGTTAGTACGCAGAAAAAAAAAAGGCTACCTCTAAAAAAGATGAAAGGGTGAAAGAGGACTGAAGGAAATTCTCCAAGTGATTTCTCAGCCCCCAAGTTAAATTGAACCACAGTTGCTCTGCTGCTCCCCTTCTGTTTTGTGCCCCTAGCATTGAAGCAACTAAAAAATCAGAGGGAAGCAAGAGAAACTAAAATTGTTTCCTGTCTGGCTCTAAATTAGCCCCTCCATGCTTTGTGTCTGGAGGGGGTACTCTCTCCCTTAAACATTGATTTCCCAATTCCTCTCATACTTATAAGAACCAGGTATCCTTATCTCAACCCCTGCCAGTAACTTATAGTGCAAGGACACTGATTTACTCCTAAGGATTTTGAGACAAATTCTACAAAAGAATTAAAACATTACCTGCACTTTGTAGAAATGTGTTCCAATTAAAGGTGACATTTGGCATCGTTGAAATTCCTAAATTCAAGGGAGGGGGAATAAAGAAAGACATTTCGCTTGAACCAGATTATGAATATATAATTAAAATTATCTTGTTATACATTTGAAACGATGACACCAGTTCCCTATATGGCAGCTAGACTATCTATACACTTTACAAATCCTCATTATTCCTTGCAACCACAAATGAGAAGCTGCTGAGTTTTCTGAATTCCAGGTACTGATTTCAACTTTCAGAGTCATAGCCAAATTTCGAACATATCTAACCTATCCATGGAAAAAAGGAACTAATTGATTATTGTCCACAATAAATTACTTAAAAATACTACAGGATTAAATATAAATGACCACCCAGGGAAAATTCTTAGTCTGGATTATAAACTACCTTTTAAATATCACACTACAACAGTTTTTGCTTGCCTCCTATGAAATTTCTATAAATTCACTTGTTTCTGTTGAAGTTTAAAAATCTCACTTAATACTTAACCATGAAACCCAGGGAATTTACAAGTAGCTGAAAGTTCACAGGGTAAATTAACATCTAGGAGGTTAGAAATGGAAGAACCTTTACAAGTCATCATGTTTAATGTCATCAACTTACAAGAAAGTAAACTGAGGTTCAGAGAAGTGAAAATGACTTGCCAATATCATTCAGCTACTTAGCAGGAGAGCAACCAGATATTCTTCTCTCTGAAGCCTTTTTTTTACATCAGGCCTATGATTCTTTGGAAATGTTTTTTCTAGTAGGAGATTTAGACCAATATACCCTAGGTTTCTATCTGTTCTTTTGTTATAAAGGATATGTATAAAATAGTTATTAAGGTCAAAAGGTTCATTCTAGGTACATTGAACTGGAAAAACTTAAGGGGTCCTTGAAACCATAACTTTGGAATGACCTTCTTTCAAATAGATCTCTCTATTATATAATGAAGCCCATTTTTTCAATTATTAAACATTTATATGTTTCACCTCACTCCATTGGGAAAAAAAAAGGAAAAAGAAGCTCTCTGTAAAAATAATTACCACAATTAAGCAAAAATTACCATTAAAAAATGTGTCTCCAACTGCATTTTGAGTCTCTCACCTCTCAGTCACAAAGGGTCCCCATTCCTCTGCAGTGATCCTCTACAATCATCACTGATCATAGTAATTATGAGAGTTCTTAAGTCTTTTAGAATTGTTTATTTTTCCAGTGTTGGCATTTCATGATATAAAACATTCTCCTGATTCTAGTCTATTTTTCATTGATGGTACTTCTAAAATAATATATTTTCAAGTAATTCTAATATTGAGTCCTCTTAAAATATAACAGAAAAAAATGATGAAAATGAATCTAATTTTAGAACTATGATAATAGAGGGAATTATAGGTTTTTTAATTTCAAAGAAATTTGACTATGGAAGGAAAAAGAGACAAAGAGGAAACAGGTTTTCATCACTAAGAAACTATGAGTCACTAGAGGAAAATACCCTTGAATTCTGGGTCAATTCAATCCTAAAACTATATTCAACAAAAACTTCAAGAGTAAATATAAATGAGCAAACAAATAAGTAAATGAATGAATAGCTAAATAGCAAATACACGAATGGATAGAGAAATAGATGAATGAATGAAGATAAATAAGTAGGTAAATGAATAGGTAAATATATAAAGGTAAAAGGAGAGAAATCATTTTTTAAAATATTTAAAAATCCTTACCTTGATTTTGGACATGGACTTTACCCTTAGCATGTGGCTTATGAAAAGAAAAAAAGAAAAAAATATAAACATGATGACCCTTAGAGTAACATTTCAACAATACAGTAAAGTAACCAATTATACAGAAAATAGTTAACCAAAATCATCTATGCAACTATTCAGATTTTTTGACATTTATCAAAGCGAAAAGCTATCCTGGTATTCAAAGACACACACACACACACACACACACACACACACACACACACACAAACACCACACATATCTTTGTTAGGCCAAAAGCATAGTAAAAGGAATGACCTAAAATGAGAATCAAGACATGTTACAACAGACAACAACAAACTTGATGATTTTGTATTTATTGGGCTAATAGAAAAGTTAAATAAGCTTTGACAGAGTACATGCCAGCAACAAAGAACATCTATTTAACTTGATTCAAGTGAAGAGAAAAATTTTCAGACAGTTTGCTATGGGTTCCTTGCTTCATTAGATTAGGGTGGAGTTTCCCTTTAGGGGGAAAAAATAAAAACAAAAAACAAAAAGTCTTTTCAATATAGAAAATATCAGAGAGACCAAATTACCACCTAACATCATTGACTCTTTTACTATGTTCCAAAACTAGATGTTTACTTTTGCTTTTGGGTTAAGGCAGTGGGACTCCTCGATTAGCTACCAGGGAGGGAAAAAAAAAAACATTTTTCAGATTGACTAATAGGTGTATTTCAAAATGAATTCCAATATAAAATCAAGTCTAGAATAAAGACAGCATTTAACAAATAAGAATATGAAAAAGTCACATTTTTCAACTACCAAAGACTCTGGGTTGGTGTCAGAAATATGATCAGAGATTATAGCTATATGATATCAAATTCAGAGAAAAAGTCAGCCTGGATGTTGGAATGCTTGGTTTCACATCCATATGATGACTGATGAATCAAACCTACAAATAATCTTGGAATTACATAAACCTCAATGGTCCTGCCTCTGGTGTATACAGTGCTGTCTCCAGAAAAGGGGGTCCTTTAATTTATACTTAAAAGCAAATTCCAATTGGGTGGTTCTGCCCCCCCTGAAGAACTAAGTTCTAATTGCTATTATGTGAAAAGTAAAAGTAGAAAAGAAAGCATATAAAGGCCACCTGTATAGGGGAGATAAGCCATTTAAGCCTTTGGCCTCTTGAATATGGGGCACTGCAGGCTGAGGGGCTGGAGAAGATAAAGAATGGCAGGATGTTCCTAAGCCCATCAGCATTTCAGCAACCACTAGAAAATTCATTCTACTAGTTACTTCCTCAATGAAGATGCAGCTAGCAGAAATGCAGGAGGGCATAGAACATGACTATATATAGGAAAATATTATTGAAACCATCAGTCATAAAATCTCCCTTATATGTTGTGTTAGATATATGCAACAGGAAATTTTAGGGAAGAAAGCTTCAAGAATCAAGATGGTTCTAAAGATATATGTTAAACTATGGTATAATCTTCCTGACAAATGAAAGTTTACTTTACTTGGGTGAAGGGAGATAAAATTCTAAATGGTGCTGGAAACCGAGATTCTCATTCATATTGCTAATTTTTTAATTGGATTTTTGTAAGTGTTTAAGTGACTTTGCCCAAGGTCACACAGCTGGGTAATTATTAAGTGTCTGAGGTCACATTTGAACTCAGGTCCTCTTGACTCCAGGGCCAATGTTCTATCCACTGTACTACTTTGCTGTCCCCACATTGCTAATCTTCAGTCCTAAGATAGACTTAAAAAAAAAAGAAATTAAGAGTTCCAAAAGTTCCTTTATAAAGGAGGAAAACATGGGGTGGGGGAAGAATAGGACTAAGATAAGGTACCATCATTGTTTCAAGTTATTTGTATACACTATCACTAACATACTTTTTAACCTACCAGGAAAAAATAATTCAGCACAGAAGTGGAATCAATTCATCTTTTTCAAGTCTTTGGTATTTGTATAGCAAGTTCTTAAAAATTATAGCAGTCTTTCACCAAAATCTGTTTTGCATGTGGTAAAAATTGGGATGGGGAGAATGAAGTTCACTTAATTTTGCAGTAACACATGGTTTTCAAATGTTTATTTTAAAAAAAGATTTTAATATCAACTAGAAAAAATAAGAAAAGAAAGTTAAGGGGAAAAAAGATAAGACTGATTATTTTAATCTTTATAATGAAAGAAAAAATGCATACAATCTAATAAAAGCCAAAAAGTCGATATTGATTTTTAAAATATTTTATATATTAAAATGTCCTAGATATAGATTACCTTTCTTTGTTCTTTTCTTATTTTCTCATCGCTTTCTTTGAAATAATATAACTCTGTCCTAGCATAAGGTTCATCTAGCGACTATATTCTCTAATTAATGTAGAAACCATAAAGATGAATGATTTAAATGATTTCTGAAAGAGATTAAAATAACCCTCATCTATACTTTATGAGTCAATAAGATACTGTTGTTTAATTTGATCCATTAAAAAAGGTTAAAAGCCTTTTGAAATAACATGTGTGGCAAGATGGAGAAGTAAAAGATATTTTTGAACACACCTATATTACTTATATATTATGATTTATCACAGAATAAGTGGCATATGTATATATACTCAAGTAAATGTATCTCCTCAAGGTTACTTCTTAAAATATATTCTGCTGTTGATTAACAAATACAAACATTAGAAAAAGAATAACTTTAAAGTGTAGTGTACTTTGACCTAAAGATAAAAAAGCTATTTGTTTAAAGAGTCAAATACTCTTTATCAAAACCCCTATTTACCAAGTTTTAAAGATTATTCAAAATGTTTTTTTCCAAATCTGAAAGGGAATTTAAATGTAATGCCTGCATAAGATCTTTATAATTGCTTGTCAGTTATCAGTTCGTTAAACTGAAAATAACCTGCAAATGGAGACAATACATAATATTCACATTTCTAAAAAGGATATATGCAATTTTAGTAATTTCCCAAAGGGCTTAAAAGTGATTTTATTTTAAAATCAGTTGAGAGATTCTGATTAAGTTTTGACTTAAAGAAATGAAAACTATAATAAATGGTGACATATTACTAAATGTGTCTCTATTATAGAATTAAGTAACTCACAGAAATAGATGTACATCTCTTTAGACCCTCTCTCCTCACCCACCCTAGGCCCAACCACACATTTTTTCCTTCCCTTCCATCTATCTAAATGCAAGTAAAAGGTAAAATAAACCTCTCTAATCTACCCTCATGGCCAGGAAACTAGCCAAAGGAAAATATTTCAAGTAGGGAAAAAGAGAGAGAGTAGAAAAATGGGAAGTAAATTCAATGACTTGCTCTGATCCATAATGAAACAAACAAGTGAATGGTTTTAACACCGAAGCAAGACCCTGGACTCCATTAGAAACCAAGTATTATTATATTGTATATAAATGTTCCTCCACAGTAGCAGAAAGAAGATGAAGCTACATACATAGGGGTCAAAGGAAAATTCCAGAGAAGTATGTGACATTTTAGAAATCTAACTTGTAAGAGAAAATAAGTATGGAAAATTACTCTGAGAATGTCTTAGAAGGTGTTTTTGCCTTTCCTCTGCATTGGCACTTTGGGTCCTTCCTATTGAAACATTTTCTGTGCATTTTCAAGGTTGGAGGTCCAGACAAAATGAGGTGTTTTTAGGTAAAATAGCCAGGAATTCTCTAATTAGTTTGGAACTTAGATTCCAGAATTTTCACATGGAAAAAGACCATTTGGGACATTTTCATAGCTCCTCCAACCAATGTTCTCATAAGAGAGAATATGTATTAAATTTTTCTCAAACCAGAAGCTTCCTAAGATACGACCAATCCTTGAGGTTTCACTTAAAAAGAACTTAGAAGTGGTGTTGGTATAAAAATCTCCTATTCCTGAAGACAAAAAAAAAAGGGGGGGGTAAATTCAATCTATGAATGAATGTATGAATGTATATATGTACATATATGGACTTGGAACTTGGTAGTAGGGTATTGTGGTTTTTGTTATTGTCTGATAATGAGATAATCGGTTGGTTAGTTGGTTCTTGCCCATTATTATGGAAGAAGACCAAAATGGCATTACTATGTTTGAGATAATCAGATGACAAACAAAAACCATGCAGGAAAAGTATGCCAAGAAGTCGTTAGGGCCAGCATGCTGGGAATCAGTAGTAAAGCAGCTCACTTAGACTAGCACCATTTATTAGGTTGACTTTCTGAGCTCACCTGTGATATGAACTGCTCATGTAACAGCCAATGAAACCTGTCTTGCTTTCTGCATATCAGTTTCCAGAAGAATTTTTATGAGTTTATATACAGATGGAAGTAAATTGCGCTTTTTGAATTGCCTGCAATAACTACTGCAGAAAAAGTAATTTCAATATAAGATGCAGAAGGAAATATAAATGGCCAGAAGGCTGGAAAGGAGGCTACATTTAAAAATAAATAAATTAAAATCATCCAAGAATGTATCTTAATACCAACCATGGTCAATGCATTCAGTGATAATTTCCATTGTTTTGCAATGTTCAAATACAAGCTGATTTTTTTTTACATTTTTTACAAGGCAATAGGGCCCAAGGCCACACAGCTAGGTAATTATTAAGGATCTGATTCCAGATTTGAACTCAGTTACTCCTGACTCCAGGGCCAGTGCTCTATCCACTGCATCACCTAGCCGCCCCACTAGTTGATTTTTTAACAAAAGAAATTCTTAAAAATAACATTCATTCATTTTTTCCTCCTGTATTAGATTCCTATTTACTATAATGATCTTGAAGATCCTTTCCCCCCAAAATAAATACTTCTAAATCCCTGGGCCCAATGATTTCTGTTTAAAGTTGAAAGCCCAAAACAGACATAGAAAATTCCAAAATGAGAAAGGGGGGGATAGAATTAATGAGACCGTATTTGCATCCTCTTCATCCCATTAGACTGGATCAGGTGACATTTCTCATAAGCCTGTAGGTTTTGAAATAACCAGAGGCCAATGCCAGAGAATCTAGGTCATACATAGATTCAGACTTGAAGAAACCTTCCTTTGTGGAAGTGGTTTCAGGCAGACCAAAGAATTTTTTTCCTCCTATAGGTGAAGCAGTTCTCAGAATTAGACACAGTATTATAAATTCAGAAAAGCAAAGTACAATATTTATAATATGCAGCAACAAATCCACAGCAGCCATTCATCTATACTCTCAATTGTGGGTTTATGAAATGCTAATTGATCAGGATTTTATATTATTAAAAGGTTTTAATTATACATGATAATTATATATTTGATAAGAATTAGAAATGTATAAGAATACATATAAAATGCTACAAAAATGATAAAGATATACAGTAGTTACCTTTGCCAATCATCACATTACATGAACTGAATTTATCCCAAAATTAAAGGCTACTTACTATGCAACATCATGGGATTCATAATTTATTATTAAATACAATCTTAAACCAAGGTGTTCTCTACACAAATCTAAAAGATGGCTTCATGATTTGTGCATACCCAGTGGAAAATGACCACATACCAACAACCCACCAGAATTGTCTAAGATGTCATTTTTTCCTTTGGTAGTAAATTGCAAGGGAAACCTCATTTTGACATTTTTATTAGTATAAGTCATCTAATATTAACTATTATAGCAGAAACTACTTTAGAAAGATAAGGCAAGTGTTACCTTTGCCTTGGTAGAGCTCCTGTATATGTAAAGAGATAGATATTGAAAAAAGGATGAAATGAAACTATGCAGTGACATAAGTGAATGACTTGTTGAGTTTTATACCAGCAGTAAATTCATTATCAATGACAACATTTAAATATATTCCTATTTAAAGGTTACATAGATAGGTCTGCCTACTTTAGGAAGACAACATCCCCCCCCATACACAAATTTTTAACTAACATGTCAAATTTATAAATACATAAACATATGGATATAAATGCACATGCTAGAATATGTGTTTGCACACGCTAGAATGTGTTTACACATGTGTTGTGAGATTGAACCTATGAGTCGATATCAGAGGGAACACACAGGGAAGAAAACTCCCTCTACCAATGCAGTTCAATACTTTCTTTGCAACTCAAGAAATGTCCAGGGTACTCAGATGTTAAGATACTTGCTCAGAATCACACAGCCAGTATAATTCAAGAAAGAAATTTGAAGTCAGGTGGTCATGGGTCCAAGCCAGTTATCTATCAACTAAGCTATGCTGCTTTGTGTGTGTGTGTGTGTGTGTGTGTGTGTGTGTGTGTGTGTGTGTGTGCGTGTGTATGTTATTCCATTTGATATACATATATATGGAAAAAATATTTTAATTTTGTATATATGTAAATGTAATTATATGGAAATCTATACAAAAACTAATTTATAACCTATATTTAAGTCTATTCATAAAGACCCATCAAAGTCTACATATAAAACATCTCTAGAGAGAGAGAGAGAACCACATTTATGCAAACACATACATATTTCCTACTTAGGAATCAGGAAAGTATCCAAAGAAAATTCATATATTTCTTTTGTCAGGGGTTAATGGGAATTAACTGATTTTTATTATGGTTTTATAATAATTAAGGGATTAGTTCATCCATTATGCAGTAAACCAAATCCATTCACTAATTAGAAGTATTACAAAATTAAAACTCTAGCTGATGATAATGCAATTAAGAATCAAACAGCAATTACTCTAGCATCTTGTCACTTTTAAGATTATAAAAAAAGAATAGATTCTTTATAGAAATTACTATGCAAGTGGTTTATCCTCAGAAACAATTATGGGTTGAAGTTTATGTACATCTTGTTGCTGTATCATTCAAAATAAAAGTAAGGCACTCTCATGGATTTAACTGTCACCTCTCTGTTCGTGATTCCCCAATCTCTGGTCTTTGTCTTCAGTTTTGGCCTTTCTCCTGTGCTCACCAAATGTCTACTTGAGATTCTTCCATCTTGGTGTCTTATCTGCACTACAAATTTAACATGTGCAAAATGGAAATGTTAATTCTATGTGTCCTTCCCCACACTAGGAGCATCCTTCCTCCCCTTACCACAAGAAAAAAAAACAATTCAGTTCCTCCTACGAGTGTCTCTATTTCTGTTAATGGTACCACAGCTTTCTTAGTCACTCAACTTCAAAACCTCATGATGAGTGCCTGTTCCTCCTTTCTCTCACCTTCCCATTTACAATTCTTTCTTTGAATCTATGCTTTCCCAGGCATCAACTTTCATTGTGACCTTAAGCCTCTCATGCTGAGACAAGGACTTTGCCTTCCAACTGGTCACTGCCAAAAGTCTCCTTATCCTCCAATCCATTCTGAAAAATTCTGCAAAATAGTATCTTGAACAAAAATGCTTATATGTTTGCAAGACAATGCAGGCAAAGATGCAGACTATGCCCACTACCTTGAGGGGAAAAGTTCAGCCCTGGGGTCTGCTTTTGTCTTTGATTTTAAAATAATTTTCCTTCTGCATTCTTGATCATAACTAGAATAAAGGGGAAACAGAAAATGAATTTTATAAAAATGATATACCTGCAACTACCAAGAATGTAACAAAAATATTGAGAAAAACTGTCAAGACTTTTTACTTGTTACCTAAGAATTGAGAGGAAGGAAACCAGGATGATGAAGACCTTGAGTTTGGGTCCTATGGGAGTGAGTGGTTGAATAAAAGGGCTTGTTTAACCTGGAAAAAAGATTCAAAGTGAATAGGATACCATTCTCCATATACTTAAAGGGCAGGGGAAGAAAGATTAGGTTTGTCTTGACTAGATGCAGAAGAGTCAGGAAGGCACAGATGGAAGCTACCAGGAGATAAATTAAGGTCTGACCATCAAGAAAAACTTAACTATCAGAGCTGTTCCAAAGTGGGTTGGATTATCTCAGAAGTTAATGAAGGAGAAGT
Source organism: Macrotis lagotis (assembly GCF_037893015.1). Taxonomy (NCBI): domain Eukaryota; kingdom Metazoa; phylum Chordata; class Mammalia; order Peramelemorphia; family Peramelidae; genus Macrotis; species Macrotis lagotis. Next base: position 662,952,368 of record NC_133666.1, read on the forward strand.
TTCCCCTTTATAGGGATGTTCTGGAAGAGGCTGGGATGACTATTTGTAAGAATGTTAATGGTGGAAAAGACTGTTAAAGTTCACATAGGACTAGATGTATTCTGAAGGTCTCCTAACTCTGAAAAATTGAATTCCAGAATTCATAAGGGGCAACCACTTTCTCAATTGAATTCTATGAGTGTAAATGGTCTGCCTTTGGAAAAGAACATCTAATTCCCACAAGTGTGTTGCTATCAGTAGACATGAAGCCAATGCTTTTGAATCTACTAGGAATTTATAAAACAGATTTTGAACCAGCCAAGCACAAAAGAGAGAAAAAAAGGTAATGCTTTTCTTGAAGGCTTGGTTAAGTTATTTTTGTCATTGAAAAAAATCCATAGTTTCAATGCAATTTCACAAAAAAAACCACATCAATAAAAGAAAAACAAAATGCACTCTACTGACTGTTACAATCTGTAGTAGTGAGCAAAATTTCCATCTTCAAATAGGATTCCCTTCCAACATTTTCACTTTGCCCAAGATTTCACTTATACAACTATAAATAGTAATAAAAATTTAAAACATACCCATTTAGTTAATGCCATTTCCTTCATTGATTCTGTAAAAGCCACTGCAAATCTAAGAAAAGGGAAAAAAATGGTAGTGACAATTACTATAAAAACCATTCCACATGACTAAGAACTAGTTCTTTGAGGCAAAATATGAGAAAAATCAAATAGTTGACCAAAATGCTTACTATTTACTTAGAAATAATACTTCATGATTACTAGAAGAAGTGAGGCTGAATTTTTCCCCATCAAACCCCTACAAAAGGGTTTTGTCATAAACAAAAGTCAGAAAATATCTACAGGTAAAATTCTGATCCAGGACCTGGGCAAATACCCAGAAGTAGGAAAAGAGTAATTAAGGCCTATAATCAGTCATTAAATATTCAAGAAAATGTTGGGACTCTGTTTAAGCCTGAATGAATTCATTGGCCTCCTGATTGGACAGGCTTTCCTCTCTCCATTCTATTCTCCACCCAGCAGTCAAATGGACACTCCTAAAATGCAGATCTGACCATATCACTCACCTGCTCAAAATTTTCAGGAGGCCCTTTATAATCTGGTTCTAACTTATCTTTCCAGGTTAATTGCACACTATTCCAACCTTGCACAATCAAAATTCCAGCCAAAATCACCTGCCTGTATAATATTCCATCTCCTGCCTTCCCAAACACAGACCCGATGCCTACAATGGTCACATTCCACTACTCTCACCTCCACCTCCTGACCTTCAAGGCTCAACTTAAATGTGCCTTCCTTATATTTTAAGTGTCACTTCAGAGCTTCTCTGATTTCCTCACTCCCTATTCTACCAAATCTCCAGTGCTCCTTCCTCTCACCAAAATCACCTTGCATCCACTTCAGTTATATTTCAAATTTATTTATCTTACAATAGTTTTTTCCACCATTAAGAATGTTAAGATTGGGGGCAGCTAGGTGGCACAGAGGATAGAGCACTGACACTGGAGTCAGGAGGACCTGAATTCAAATCCAGACTCAGACATTTAATAATTGCTTAGCTGTGTGGCCTTGGGCAAGTCATTTAACCCCATTGCCTTAAATAAAAATAAAATTAAGAATGTGAAGGTCTTGAGGGCAAGGACAGCATTGCACCTGAAGTGAGGAAGATGCCTGAGATATTACTATGGCTCCTGCTGTGTATGAAACAGGTCAGGAAAATCTTTTCTAAATGCACATAGATGGACACCAAAACCCTGAAGATTACTTTCAGCTCTAAAATTCTTAGACCATTAAGAAAATAAAAAAAAACATTTCTTAGAACAAACTTGACTTTTAAGTTGCCTTTGTGAGATATGTTAGCTCAGTGGAAATATAGGAGCCTGCTAGTCAAAATTACCTAATTACATTAATGCTATATCTTGAAATATTAATTTTATTTCCTATATATTTAGTAGTTCTCAACCTCTTCTGGAGGTATCTTTTCTTTTATTAATTTTATTTTTTGTCTCAAATGTAAAAAAAAAATTTAACATTCATTTTTAAAAATCTTCAGTTCCAAATTTTCTCCTTCCCTTTCTTCAATCATAGCTTACACCTTGAAAAAGCAAGTAATTTGATATAGATTATAAATGGGCAGTCATGCAAAGTATATTCCCATATTAATCATGTTGTAAAAGAAAATACAATCCCCTACATAAAAATAAAAAAGAAATTAATAAAGTATGCTTCTATCGGTATTTCATTCCATTATTTCTTTCTCTGTAGGTAGATAGGATTTTTCACCTTAAGTCCTTTTGAATTGGATCTTTGTTTTGCTGAGAACAGCCAAGTCATCCACAGTTGATCATCATACAATATCTCTGTGACTATGTACAAGGGACTCCTGATTCTATTTGTTTCACTTTCTTTCAGTTCATACAAATCATCCCAGGTTTCTCTATGGAAGCAATTCTTTTTACCAAAAACCCATTTCCATAGGTTATGGAGTTACGGAGATTTAAAGGTCCATGAGTTATAGAGATTTAAAGGTCCATTTTCAAGGGTTTTAGATACATCCTTTGTAAAAGTTTTTCACAAGTTTCATATCATTGTTATAGTAATTAATTTGTAAGGAAAACCTAAATATTTTTAATATCATTTTTTTTGGTTCAGGATATTCTTTTCTCTTTCCCATTTCAATACCAGCATGTTGCTACTGCTATTATTTTTTTTACATGGTAATAGTATTTATACTGTTCTAATTTTGCCTCCCTTTCCTATTTAATTTGTGTAAGGTTTCCCATGTCTTGGGTTAAAAGAACATTAATACTTATTTAGTTCAATTTCAGCAGGTTCATTCTGCTCCTCTAGTCTGCTTTTCTATTTTTTTATTCAAAACATGATAATTTTCCATATGATAATTTGAATATGTTGCAGGGGGCAGCTGGTAGATATATTCTGGAGTCAGACACAGTGGAGACTCTGGAGTCAGGAGGACCTGAGTTTAAATCCAGCCTCAAACATTTAATAATTATCTGTGTAATTGGGCAACCCCAATGTCTTGCAAAAACAAATAATAATAATAATAATGATAGAATATATTGACTTTTCTTAGATATACAGTTCAAATGTAGCCTTAGAAGGTATGAAATAAGAAAAGATTCAATGGATACCCCTATTGTATTTCATAGATCTTGGATGGAAAATTTATTTATGGTATGCAAATTGTTCTGATGGAGCTCAACCTACAGTAAAACATAAGCTTCTGGAAGGCAAAGCTAGGATTATTTTTTATTTTTGTATTTGAGCCCTGAACACATTAGCCAGGGGAGGCAATTGACAATATTTGTTGAATGGATTTGAATGAGAATGAGGAGTCATATCTTTAAGATGGTGGAAACATCAAAGTCTCAAAGATGCGAAGCTTTCAGATCTGCTTAGATAATTACTTCTTCTGAAATCCTATTTTAATCCCAAAACTCCTTTTGCCACACTATAGGGTAAACCCAGATGGCTTGAAAGGAATAAGTGAGGCTGGTGCCTTAGCACAGTACCCTCTAACTCAAATACAATTCTTGTGCATGTCAGGGTCTTTTTTGAGAAAGAAGGATAAACAACAAAGCAGCTTTTCTAACTCTCATCTCTAAACTTGACCAACTTTGGATACATATGGACTAAATAATTTAATAGTTGAATTTATAAAAGTAATAATTTTAATTTTGCAAAAAAGAAAGAGATGGAAAATTAGTGAAATTCTAGCACTTGACTATCACAATATGACTTATCTAAAACTTGACCCTTTCCCAATTTTGGAACTTTAGCTAATTGTACCTATCATTCAGTAATTTACAAATTCTCTACACTATTTTTCATTATGCCAGATTTTGCCATCTCCTCAAAATTTTTGCTGTTTTGGGGTTTTTCTTAAACATGTATGTTGCTCATTTGAGCATAATATCTTTTCTTGCATTATTTGAGTCAGTAATTCTTGAAGCATTCTAATGGTCCTAGCATCTTAGGGAAGGTAGGGACCCTGTGAGATTTTAAGTATGGAAACATATCCAGAAAAGTTCAGTCTTTAAAGTCAGAGAGGGAGACTAGGGAACTAGTAGTAAAGCCAGATCAAATCCTAGACTTCTTACTCCTAATCCAGTGCTCTTTCTGTACACCATATAGTGCTGAAAAATAAGATAAGATAACATCTGTATCTTGGTTATTTTTCCCCTTGATTCTCTTACTTTATAATATTTTCATGTTATTTTGGGGTAGTGAGGAAGAAAAGAAGGGAAGAGAAGGGGTTTGCTAATGATATTTCTAATGAGAATTTTTTTGAAAATTTAGAATACATTTGTTTCTTTGGGACATTTCTGTTTTTATTTTTACTAGGTTATTGAGCAAACAAGTACCCTTGCAGTCTCTTTCTGTATCTCTCATTTTCTCTGTATTTCTCTGTTTCTCTCCCTCTGTGTCTCTATTTCTATGTCTCTCTCTCTCTCTCTCTCTCTCTCTCTCTCTCTCTCTCTCCCTACGTAAGTATCTCCACAGTTTTCATATTATGCTCCTAATGTGTCACCTAAGCAAATAGAAAATCTCTTGTTCTAAAGTTCACCAAGTACTACAAAAAGTGAAAGTATACCCTATAAAAAAAACAGCTACTATTTAAGGAAATTTGATTAAAATTAAGGCACTCATTATAAAGCTAGATACAGTTCAATATTTAGTTTTTATAGAATTTTGTGGTATATTGTGCTGGACAAGTAATCTATGATTCCAGCAATGTTCCTGCACACCAGCCTACAATCAATATGGGGAAAAAAATCAATGTTTGTTTTAATAACTATGCAATGAATAATACTAGTGATAATACTATAGGAGGAATTCATTCAATGTTGCTTCTAGAGAACAGAATGACTTTTCTCTAAGAGATAATACATTATGAATGATATAAAACTAATTATTTTCAAGTATAAGAGCAGAACTATAATCATAAGGTATTTTTCAATTGGTAAATACATTATCCTAAAATGTCTCTGATACCTACAGTTTACAGAAAACTTTTAAAAAAAATTTTTAAGAGCCAATCTTAGCTAATTACTTAGAAAAATGTTTCCAAGGAATTATCTAATTTAAAGTCAGTGACATATTTAATAACATTAGTTTTAGGGACAGAACTGACATATACCATAACATGGGAAGGCAACAGTGAACACTGGAAAGACCACTGGCCAGGGAATCTGAAGTCCTTGATTCAAATCCTTGTTTTGACTTATCAACTCTATGAACTTGAGCAAATCACTAAATCTCTGGGTTTCTTTATCAGTGAAATTAGAAAGCAGAACTAGATTTATAGGCCTAAGGTTCCATATACTCTAAATCTATGATCTTCAACTTTTCAAAATTTTTTATAAGGTACAATAGGAACTTGGAAGCTTTAAGCACTTTGAACTGAAAGTGAATTATTTGGAGATTAGGATAATCCACATTTCCATAAGGTCATCAGGTGTCATTCTTGCCATAAAACCTTTTTAGTGAAACACTCACACTTTGTTCCTATATCTGACAGGGAGGTGGGGCAGTAACAGTTGAGGAAGACATCCAAGCCAAATTCCGAAAAAATGGCTCACAATCTTTGTCCTTCATTCTCAAATAAAACCATGACAAGCACATGGAATGGATTTAAGTGAAGAAGTGCTGTGCTAAGTTACCAGCCTCATTCTCTCCTCCAGAGCCATCTGGGTCTGGTGGCCAGAGATGAATCAGTATGACTGGAGATGGTCCTGGATGTGAGGTGATCAGGGTTAAGTGATTTTCCCAGGGTCACCCAGAGCTAGTAAGTATTTTAGGCTGGATTCAAACTCCTGTCCTCCTGAATCCAAAGTCCATGCTTCATTCACTATACCATCTATCTGCCCAGACCCTATCTAAAATGAGTAGAGGACCTAAAGATCTAGATGCTTGAGAGTCAGAGAGATTAATTGGGGTTTAGGGGATATGTGATAAATGATAAAATAAAAATATAGAATTCTACTGCAACTATTCCTTATTGTTAACTCCCAGAGGGCAAGACAAGAATCATGTATTCTCCATGATTCAAAAATAGTATGAATAAATATATCCTATTTGAATTCAATAAATAGTCTCTAATGATAAAGGTAACTTTTCTAGGTAAAGAAAAGAAACCTGGGGGTGGCTAGGTGGCATAGTGGATAAAGCACCAGCCTTGGAGTCAGGAGTACCTGGGTACAAATCTGGTCTCAGACACTTAATAATTACCTAGCTGTGTGGCCTTGGGCAAGCCACTTAACCTCATTTGCCTTGCAAAAAAAAACTAAAAAAGAAAAGCAACCTGCTCATGGACTGTATCTATAAAATACCAAAATCAATAGTTGAGGGGAAAATTCTAACAAGTTATAAGATATCTAGTCAATACAACTAATTTAAATTGTTTGTATGACTATTGCAAGGTTTATGAAGTACTCTAGGTATATTTTCTAATTTTATTTTTATAATAATACTGTTGGTCATATTTTGAAGTTACTATGATTCCTATTTTTAAAATGAGAAAATATGGATAGAAAGGAGAATGGAGTCAACATAACAAAAATAATTAAATATCAGGAGAATTTGAAGCAAAGTCTCTCTGGAATCAACCCAGTACTCTGTCTACCATACCACCTATCCTCATAACTAATTTTCTAGAAATTACCTGGCTTCCTGGAGGGATTTGCCTGAACTGATGCTGAGTGAGATGAACAGAACCAGAAAATCATTGTACATCCTAACAGCAACATGGGGGTGATGTTCAAACTTGATGGACTTGCTCACTTTATCAGTGTAACAATCAGGGACAATTTTGGGCTATCTGCAATGGAGAATACCATCTGTATCCAGAGAAAGAATTGTGGAGTTTGAACAAAAACCAAAGACCTGTAATTAAAAAAAAACCAAATATCTTATTATGTAATTTTGCTATCTCTTATACTTTATTTTTTTTTCCTTAAGGATATGATTTCTCTCACATCACATTCAACTTAGATTATACCATGGAAACAATGTAAAGACTAACAGACTGCCTTCTGTGGGGGGTGGGGGAGGAAAGCAAGATTGGGGGAAAATTATAAAATTCAAAAATAAGTAAAATCTTTCTAAAAATTACCTGGCTTCTTCTAGAACAGTCCCCATCATTTGCTTCTTTTCTCCATGCTTAATATATTCATTTATATCTGTTCCTCCAAAGATGATTCCAAAAGGTATTCTTTGTCCTGCAAAGCAATAATAATTTTAAATAGTAAACCACCTCCAAAAAAAAGTCATTTAAAAATGATGCTTCCCAAGTAGCATAGAAGTAGCAAAGTCATTTTTTTTCTTCCTTAATTAAAAAAGGTACTACTTACTGCCTATATGTCTGAATTAGAGAACTGGTTGACCTAGGTTGGTTTAAGCTCTTTCCCCTTGAAGGCCACAAATGGTTCTTTGTCCTTTGATCTCAAAGGGGATCAATAACATTATGAGGGTGTTGTGTTGATTTGCAAAAGAATTGGATATGACTAGGGCAGAGCTGCATAAAGTCATCAGCCTCACTGTCACCTTCAGAGTAATCAAAATCCAGTGGCAATACCCACGTCAAGATGACAGGTCATGCAGTAGGAGAACCTGTTCTTTCTAAATTAGGGACTTTCTCAAGTTTCAATTTATTTGAGCCCACATCTATTTGATGATTGAGTACTGGGTAAGAGTTGAGAGAAAAGATAGTTCAATTGACCATCAAAAAGATGACAGTCTGGGAGAGGAAGATCCCCAGAGTTTCTGGCCAGTACAGAAAGCAATTTACACTCATTGCAAGTCATCAAAACCTAAACATTGATGAAGACCTTAAGAGGTCTACACAAACATTATACCCAAGTGACTCTATAAGGCATTTTTAGTCAAAATGCAAAGTCACGAGACTGCAAGGAGTTTTTTAATCCATCCTCTTTTTCTTGTTTAATTTGTTTGATTTTAAATGACAGGTGCCTTCTCTTTTGAATGTACAGAGCTAACAAAATATAATACATTATTGTTGACCAAAAGGATCTACTCCCAGGTTCCATTCAGTCCCTCTCAAGCTTCTCCAGAGCTGCTATTAGGGGAAATATTTGTGAAACTTGGCATAGAAATAATGTTATTATTAGGTGTTACAGAAAACTATTCAACCCACAAGATTTATAAAGTAGATCCTTTCCATCACACCCAACCACTAATGTATCCCCTGTGTACCAAATGAATTTAATTCAATTGAGTAAACATTTAACATTATATCTATTAAGAAAATTAGTGACAGCTACTGGGGATAATGAGATTTAAAAAAAGCATAGAATCCCTGACCCTTAAAGAATGTACATTCTAATTGGAGGTGGGAGATACAAAATGTAGACAGATAAAGAATATACAAAGTAATTTAAGAGGAGGGGAAAGCACAGGATGGACTACAGAATTGAATGAAGAGCAGGGAAGACTTCATAAAGAAGACTAAAACTTAGAATGTATTTCTCAACCTATGCTGTACTTGTTGTAAAAATGGGGGTACAGCAAGATGCACAAATAATCTGGTGAAAAAAAGGCATCTTGATTCCTAAATAATCAACATACCATGAAACTTTTGAAACACATTCAAAAGCTAGGATGGTGCCTGCCTGTATATATTAAAAAGACAAGCTTCAAGTCAAATCTAAAAATAGGCATGTCACAATGAAAGCCATTATTAATATTCAAAAAAAAATGTTACACCACCAAACTCATAATAGCAATATTTCAGTACACTTTGTGTGTGTGTGTGTGTTAGACCATCAAAAATGCATCATTCAATTCTAAATTGCTTCATCAGTTACTGGAACTTTAAGACAAGTCAAACCTAAATCCAATTTTTGGGGGGTGGTGAGGGCAGGGTTGAATATAAATATGAGGGCAGGAAGGTTAACTATATAATGAAATTTGAAATTCTCTTCAATTGAACTGTTAAGATTTTTAAAAATGTATCAAGGAACCCCCTGAACAGTTCTGTAACTACTATAGTGTAGTATACTGGGAAAAGAACTGGTTTTCTAAAGAACCTGGGTTCAAATCCCACCTGAAGCCTGAATTCATTTTTAGAATGAGAGATTTGGATTGAATGAGAGCTCTTCCACTCAGCTCAAAATGTGTGATCTTATGGTGTAAATTTTCAAATAAATAAGAAGCAATTTCTAAAGAAATCCTTATGCCTTGATTCCCGCTCCACCAAATACACATGTTTGTGTGCCAAATTCATGGGATTATACACTAGGGATCCTGGCTTGTATGTGAATGGGGAGGTGGGGGGTGGAGACAAGAATGAATAGAAGAGATAAAAAAGGCAGTAGTAATACATAGATAGTCATAGTTGCCTTTTATCTACTCTAGCCTTTTTTTATATTCGTTTTGTTTTTAAATGTTTGTATTTGTAGCTGGGAGTATATTTGTACATTTGAAACTATAAATTTCCACATTTTGTTTTGTTCTTCCTCTCAATTAAGGCTTTCATCATCTCTTGCCTGAGATATTTATTGCACTAGCCTCCTCACTGGTCTCCCTGCCTCAGGTCCCTCCCACTCCAGTTCAATTGCCATAGGCTCATTCAGTAAACCCCTTCTATAAGCCTGAAGATCAGACCTTTACAACTCCTCCAACCTTATTATACATTATACCCCCCCATACATTCAATAGTTCAGGCAAATAGCTTTTCACTATTCCTGACCCATTTATGCCTTTGCATGATTATCCTCCTTGCCTGGGAATCATTCCATCTTCACCCCATCATCATCATCATCATCATCATCATCAATAATTGTCTACCAAATACTTACTGAGGGTCAGAAAAGGAAGGCAAAAACTCCCTCAACAAGCTTACATTCTAATGGGTGAGTCAATTTGCAAACAACTATGGACATGTAAGACATAGTTTTGTTTGGACTGAAGTGGAGACAGACATGGAGCAGCAGAACATACAGCAGACTACTGCAACAGTCTAGGCAATGCGTGAATCAGGGTGATCATGGTGTCAGGAGAGAAGGGGCATATAAGAGAGATGCTATGAGAGCAGAAAAGACAAGTTTACAGAATTTGGCAACTGATTGGATAGGGCAAGCGATGGTGTATGAGGGAATGAAGAGAGGAGGATGACACCTAGGTTACAAGCTTGGAGGATTGGGATGAGGGTAGTGCCTTTGACTGTAATATGGAAGTTTAAAAGGGGTGAAAGGGGGAGGTAGCAAATTTCACTTTTGAATATGTGGAATTTAAGAAATCAGTTCACAGGACATACATATTGCAAAGTCTGAAAGGCAGTTAAAGATGTAAGATCAGAGGTCAACAGCAAGGTTAAGATAAAATAATTATCTGCAGCATCTAGAAGGGTGGTTGTTACATAGAAGGCATATAGTAAATGCTTTTTGACTGATTCCCAACCACCTATGAGTTTGATGGGGCATGGTCTAGAGGAAAGAACGTCATCTGAGCCAAGAGTCCTGGCTCTGACTCTACTACTTGTACATTAGCATAACACGCATACTTATACAAACACACACCACACCACACACACACACACACACAAACACACACACACACACACACACACACACACACACACACACACACACAGTGCTAATGCTTTTTTACATAAACCAGAGGAAGTCACAGGTGTGCTGTTCCATCACTAGTCATGTGACTGGGAGAATCATTTACTCACCTTCTGAACCCTAGTTTCATCAACAAAATAAAAGTCACACATAATAAAATAATGGTCCCATTTATATTGGACTTTAAGATTTA